>NW_012130079.1:2530791-2533030 GCF_000143395.1 Atta cephalotes | reverse complement strand
TCTCTCTCTCTTCTCTCTCTCTCTCTCTCTCTCTCTCTCTCTCTCTCTCTTTTTACCTCTCTGTAGAAACGCGCGAGTACGGATTTTCGCATAGAGGAAACGTCGGCGCGCCGCTCGCTTTTAGTTGGCTTAGGCTCGAACGGATATCTCGTACATTCGAGCTTCCACATGTGAGAGCCATTTAATTCGCGCGAAAAAAAAAGAGGCATTTAGGATAATAACTTGGTCGTTGAAAGTAAAGCTTCGCGACTTTTTCTGAGCTGAAATTTTATCGAATCTTTCGCAGGAGTCTCATTACAATCAAGCAAAGTACTACTACTAAAAGTAATGAGGATGATATAAGGTTAAGCGAGGTAATAGACGCTCTTGGATAACGTTTTCTTTTTCTTTTGTTGCCATATATAATATATGGCCATTTGGAAGGATCACTGTAATAATAATCAAGAACGGCCGATATTTTCTGGTGGGTCGTTTTGTAACTTTTCAGACTCGACAGCCGCATTCTCGAACGGCCAGTATCGGAATTCAGCAGTGCAACGTTTATTTATCGCAACATTAGTCGTCGAAAGAGACAGTCGCGTTTTTCAATGCAACGGCGAGAGAGACTCTCCCCTCCTGTCATCGTCAATCGTTATCCGGGATTCTTCGCGGACAATATCGTCGCGTTGACGTGAACGATTAAAATCGCGACGCAAATATAAATCCGCGCGCGTCAATGCGCGATTCTCTCTCTTGAATCACGTCAACGTACCGAGATAGTCCGACTCGTTAACGACTGCACGATTTCAATAAAGTACTTGCCAGGCCCGTCAATCGTAACAACGATATTACTACAAAATGCCGTTACACGCTTTCGCGCCCTGCCCTGCTGCCCTGTGCCATAAATGCATTACTGCGAGAGCAGCGTTATCCGCGGAAACGACGAAGGACAGTGCACAATCTAATTCACGTCGATCTTAATCCTTGCTAGAGGAGTCTACTAGCGTGCACGTAAAAAGATTAAACCCGCGACTTGACGAAAGCGGATAAGAAGAAAACTCAAATTTCATTTTGCGCTTCTTTCTCGCGCTTATCTTTCACGAAATCTAAACCGTTTTTTTTAAATTCTAACTGTGTCACAGGAGCTTTCTACACCATCGCCTGTATAGGTTTTTTTTTAAATCAAACGTTTCAAGAGAAACTATGTTGAAATAATCGAAAGAATTTTTATCGTCATATATTTTTCATTTAAAAAATCGCATTTTTTCTTGTTGGATTTTTTTTATTTTATTTTTTTTTATTAAATCTATATTCAAGGTTTCTTTTGGAAATTTCTTAAATGTCATTTTTTTTCTAGAAATATCCTATTAGTTATTCACAGCAGTTAAAGAATGAAATAAATCATTTGTTATATGTTAGCTTGCAGTTTTCTTTTCGTATTTTTACATTAACAACATTTCAGTTACATTTTAACCGCGTGCTTTTTTGGTTACTCTATTTAAATTATTCCTAATTAAATTACTATTATAACTGATACATCGATCTATTCTTGGTACGTGTCAATCGAGTTGGCATACGTCAGCGGGGGTCAATATGCAATGTCGACCTTCGAGTCAATCGTATCTTCGATCGCGTGAATATTTCAACATGCTCGGCTAACATCCGGAAACTTTTCCTCAACATAGGGGAAGGATACCGAGGGACCAGAAACAAACTAACAAACGTTTTTCCCCGATTCTCGATCGCGGTACCGAGGATACCGAGGATACCGAGGGAACCAGCCGATCGTGGTGGCAACCGTACGCGTTTCGCGTGGGGTTCGTAGCTACCCCTAAGCCGGGCTGTGGCTGGTGCTGGTGCTGCTGCTCGTTGCTAGGGGAAACCTCCAGAAAACTCTACACACACACATACATACACACGCACGCGCGCGCACGCACGTACACGTAGCTTACACACACACACACACACACACACACATACACACACACACACACACACACACAGAGAGAGAGACACTAACCCATCGACATGTACGCGCACACGCACACATAAATTCCCACCCACACCCGTGTCTCGGCCACCTACGCGAGCGCGCGCGCACACACATATACCCTACACATCTCACACACATATACACACAGCATGTGCACACGAACGAAAGGGGCAACGAGAGAAGCTCACGCACGTACTCTCACGCACACCCTGACGCGCCGTGGAAAATGTCGATAACGAAAAACCACCACTGGTCTCTCTCTCTCTC
>NW_012130079.1:2519954-2526644 GCF_000143395.1 Atta cephalotes | reverse complement strand
TACTCTACCTTCCTCTCTCTCTCTCTCTCTCTCTCTCTCTCTCATTTTCTTTCTATCTCTATCTCTAGTTCTCTCTCGTAAGCTGGGGAAAGGGGTTTCGTGTTTTAAATCGCGACGTCGTCGAGGCCGGCGCTGTACGTGAATTTGAAAAATGGATTCGGGAATGCGGGTACGCTCGGGAAGCTCGCGCGCGATCAGGCTCTGAGGGAATTTAATTTATGTCAATATTAATTCTCGCTCGCTGGCAGAATTTTGTGTTATTCGACGAAACGAGTTTCTTGGGGGGCGCGTGCTTCAAGTATAGAGCACGCCGCCGCCGCCGCCGCCGCCGCCGCCGCCGTCGGTCCGCCAGTATATGTAACACAAACTATTAGACCGGTATGCTTCGGCACGTACCGCGGCATACCGAAGAATTCTTTCACCGTGTTCCGGGGAGGTATGTACCGAAGTATACCGAACTAATAGCGCGCGGTATGTACCGAAGTAATGCCTTTCGCGTTCACAATGTGCATCCTCTACCGACTTCCCTTTGCCGCCTGTTCGCCAACTGTGTTACATTTACGACGTCGCCCTGATAGATTTTTTCCGAATTCTTCTAAATAGTTGAATAATTATTTTTTTTGTTATAATTATTTTACTTTCATGCTCACATTGCCAAATATATAATACGTTGTATGAAGGTTCGCTTGCACATATCAGTTGAGGACAAACAAAGAAAAAATGTTAATGATATAATAAATTCATGTAAGATTTATATTGTATTGCTCTTACGTTCTATATTCCATTCTATTGATAAAAAAAGAAGAAAATGGAGAGACATTATTAAGCTAATTTCGGTATTAATATTTTACAAGACAAATTTTTTGAGATAAAAAATCATTATCAGTCTATATTTAAAATTTCATTAATTTCAACTTCCGATTTTTATACAACTTGTCTATGAAAATTTAATACTCTATCGATAGCTGTTAACAGCGTCACGAGAATAAAGCTTTTATCAATAACCGATTGTTTACTGTTTACCGTGCAGTTACACGCTTTTTAACAACGTCACTTGAAAGTGCAATGATAAGTGTATCAGCGAGATCGATAACAGCAGATGAGTACTTAATTTCTCAGTATTCTACTGAAACATTAATGCACATGCCGCACGAGTTTCGAGTTACGCATTGTAGTGCGAAACCCGGAATGCAGAACTATTTTCAAGTAAGATTAATGCTATCCCGGCGTTCCAAGGAAATTCACGGCAAAATAGGAATATACGCTGCACCGTTAAACTTTCAAAATTATGCGTCGTTACGTAGTTACACCGAGTATCACGGAAGTTATCATCGACGCATATGCAGGAAAGTAAAAGCGCTATGTAACTTAATGTGGCAAATATTCTGTAATCGGAGGAGGATTACTGTGAACAGTTGTAGGATTACACGTTCATCGTCGTCATTATTTGAATCGCGTGAGCTATTTTTTTTATTTTAATTAAAAATTCTTCCTTTTTACGATTCGAAAAGAGTTCCTCTTCAGTTGGGGAACACGAGAATTTGATGACATTCGATAGCTCTTGGAACATTGTTTTTCGTTTGATGATGGAGTAGGAAAAGTTCAAATTTTCTCGATCAATAAAGCTCATTAAAGAATTTGCAAATTAAAAAAAAAGAACGAATCAGATCGTATCAGCAACGAAATGTCGAATAACCTTCGACAATCGAAATAGATTCCCCTGGGTGAAATCAACATATCACCCTAGTCCATGCCGTAACCGAATTAAAACGATAACTGACGTGTGTACGTCTACCGTTTCGAAATAAAATACACGTTGGGGGGAGGGGGGGGCGCAGAATTGATCGTAGTTCCATGAAAAAATTTTTCAAATATTCCAAAAGTGATTGATCCATCTCATGAAAGATATTTCATTTAATAAATGTGGAGGCTCTTTTTTTCTATCGTTTACAATGGGAAAAAAAGGATTAGATCACGTCTATGAAAAAAAGAAATCATTGTCTTAATGATAACGGTAATGTCAAAAATATCAGGAAAAAAAAAGCGTTTGGATTGAAAAACCGATTTGGGGAATCTGTTGTAAATATAAGAAATGATCTGCCGGAAACCGTCGGCAAACGGCACGTCGCGTGAACATAAGGCGGCGCGAAGTGGAAAGAAAAAGAATAGACAGACGGAGAAACGAATCACCAAAGCGAGCATCGATTCCGGTCGAAGGTCGAATGACCTTCGGCAAACTGCGCGCGAGTCGAGGGAGGAAGATTCCCCTGGGTGAAATCGACATATCGCCTTAGGTCGCGCCGTAGTTCCGAGTTTCCAGTTATAAATTACGGGGTAGACGACCGAGTTCTACCGCTTTTTCTTCTTCTTCTTTCTCCACCTCCCGCCGTTCGTTTTCTTCTTATTCTTCTTCCGCCTCGCCCCCGTTCATACCTCTCGCCCACCCTTTCCCATCAATGTCGGCTCCTCTCCTTTTTCTCCTCCCGCTCGAGACTCTCGGCTTCTTTCTCCCTCTTTTTTCTTTATTCACCTAACTGCCTCGCGGAAGCGGTATGCTGCGTATCGGGGCAGCGTTCGAACCACGTGTGGTCCCCATTCATAAAACTGTCGATCCACGACACGTGCACCGCTCGCGCGCGACGGAACCCTCGATGGAACGAGCGAGCACGCGTGGCCTCCACTATTTCGCCGGCCGATTTTCAACTCTGACCCTAAACCAGAATCTGATTTAAAGGAGCGCTGCTGACGGTCAACTTCAAAACGGGCCATCATCTTGTAAGACATAAGTGAGACTCATTTTTTAAACGTGATAAGGAATCGGGATAAGGAATGAATATATAGGTAAATTTTGAATCTTATCTTAATGTTCCAGTAATATTTAAAATTCTAGTTTTTTTAATGTGCTAATGTCTAATTTTAAATTATCTTAAGACGTAAGGGAGACTCACATTTTTTAAACATGATAAGGAATCGGGATAAGGAATGAATATAAGTAAATTTTGAATCTTTTTTTAATGTTCCAGTAATATTTAAAATTCTAGTTTTTTAATGTGCTAATGTCTAATTTTAAATGGTCTTAAAATAAAAAAAATTTTTTTAAATTAGATATTTTAAATCTCCATCTTGAAAGATTAGCAAAATAAGAAGTATTATTTTTTATAAGTGTGGCATTTCTTTGCATGTAAATGCGTTTTAAGACTTTACTGGAAAACTATGTGTAGAGGATTTTCTTTTTACATAAAAAAGAAATCGTCTAAGAAAAGTCTCGAATTTCTCTTTATACAAATAAATGTAGCTTATGTTTCTAAACTTTGATTACGCACAAGTAATAACATACAGCGGTGAAGTAAGTCACGGTGGCTTTAATTAAGTCGCTGAATAAATGCCAACCAGTGATTTTAATTACCCTTTTAAATGTATGCTACAAGCGTAATTATACGTTTACACTGCCGCTTATGATTTCTTTTTTTCTCGTGCGAGTATTAATTAGAATGGAGAGAAAAAAGAGACAGAGAAAGAAGAAGAAAGAAATATGAAGTTATGCCAAACAAAAATGAATAAGAGGATGCATAAATATAAGACCACGAAAATACCGAGACGGATGATTTACAATGGCATTGTTTGCATTATCATACTGAAAGCTTCTTTTTCACACAAATTTACGTACATAATCAACGATACTGCAGAATCTATCACTGTTTACAAGTTTTTACTTTATTCGTGCTTTCGATACAATGTGCTTCATAAAATATTAATAAAAACGACGTTAAATCGGCACAGAAATAAATAGGCTTCCAAAATTTTATAGGAATGGGGATAAAAATTATATTAATAGCATGCAAGACGGAAAATATCATATATATTATCGTCCAATATCGCAGGCATCTTCTACCTTTGCAAATTTACTTACGTTCGCTAACAATTTGTTAAATGCATTTGTTATATTATTTATTTTTGTATCAACATTTTATTGGCGTACATATGGAAAACTTTATTTTATTTTTCACGGACAATCAAGTACTAACGATCAAATTGTGCATGCAAATGAATTTGGACGCGAAAATCAATTGCGTCATTTCCGATCGCACTACCGTAACAAGCGTCATAAAACTTTTTAACGCCTGCAGCTATCTAACGTTATCCATTATATTGTATTTTTGTATTTATAGTTTAGGCGTTTTTATCAATTTTTTTTATATTACATATAACGATGTAACTTATAAAAGCGAGAGAGAAAGGAAAGGAAGAATAATTATAATAAAATATAAGTTACAAGTAAAATTTAATGGATCTTGGAAATATGCACATATATTTTAGGTGTAAGTCGAAGTAGGAATAAGTGTCCGCTTACGTCAGTGTGACATGTTGCGCAATTCCCACTTGTAACACTATAGGCCCTTCGCACGTGCGCCGAAGTACTTTAAGGAGAAGCGCACACGTGTCAAATTAAATTTATCTATTTCTGGCACTGAATATGTGGAGAACAGAGGCGATGCGGGAATATGAGAAGAACGAACAGAAGTGTAGATATTCGTGGTGTCTCGCTTCCGTGAGAGTATTTTGAAAGAGAAAAATGATTATAATTAACATAATTTAATTATAACTTATAGTCATCTTCGATGTCAGCTACATATATTTATGGTTGAATTACAAACATAATTACCATTACTAATATATATTGTGGGAATAATAATTAATAACTTTAAAAATAAAGTAAATCCTTATCATATTTATTTTATTATATAATTATATAAATACCAAACACTTTTCTCTCAGTGTAAAGAATTTAAAAAATTAGGAATACTGTCCAATTTTTTAAAATATCTTTACGTTAAAATATTAAGTAAAATCTGATAAATAAATTTATATAAGTATATATTTTTCCACGCTACTATCTACTGTAAAAAAGATATGAGAAATTATATAAATAATATGTGTAAACATTGTACATGTAATTTTTTACAATGTACTTAAAAATCGACCTTGTCAAATCATCTACGATATGTGTTAGTTTTTTCGCAGCATTTAGAGAAAATTATTTCTACAATTATGTGTGATAAGATAGAATTTGAAATTCCGTATATTAATGTAATAACTTCGTGTTACTCCGACGTGCTATTGCTCACGCTTGCACGCATCTCTCAAGGGTGCGTTGAGGCGCTTTGAGCAGCGTTAGGCGATTTCGAGATGCAGTGACAGGTAGAAGGCAATCAGAATCTCCAGCCTAATCATATTGATGGGCGTGCTATGCGTTATTCGTGGCATAGTGCACCAGCAAGCGTAGGTTGCGGTGGCGACGGCCCCGGCAATTTCTCTCGAAGGTAGAACACATCGATAACCTCATCGATATGTATATTGCTTTGTTAGCATAGTAACAGGCTTGATCCCGTGGCTCGGTTTTGCCGCCTGCATCGCGCAAGACGCGCAGCAACGTTGTATTATCCAATCGCCACTTTGTAATTCGCGCGCGCTATGCAGTTTCCGATGTCGCTGACGTCGTGGTGCATAACAAGAGTTGCGAATTGGCTAATGATCGAAATATCGCGAATGTGTGTATCTCAATATTCGCGTGTGCACGTTGCATTCTCGATGCAAATTTTTTTTTATCGGATGTCAGAATACTTACGAGTTACACGATTATGTCAAGCATACCGAGTAAAGAGTAAAATATTTGTAAAATCCACCGACATATTTTCGACTTTGTCAATAAATCTCTTCATCGCGAAATATAAATTATTACGTTTGACATTTTTACATGACGTATCTACATATTTTGTTATAATATATAATATAATAATATATAATATAATGACGAAATATAATCAATGATATTAATGACGATGTATATTTTGTCATAATGAATAACGATACAATAACGTTATATTTCGAGATAAACGTATTATTAACTAGATGTCGGAGAAATCTTCATCCGACTTTTCGAAGCATCAAATCTCCAAAAGCGGAACAATATACTTACCGATTTAGTAATGACGTACATAATAACGTTTTGACGTCATAAATAAATGTCGGGGTACGAGAGCGTGTGCCCTATCTCGACGTTATCAATTATTTTCACGGCACGACGGTTTATCCGATCGATAATTTATAACCTGCTGTGTGATAATACCGCGAGATTCGCGGATAATATTACGTATACGGTAATTCCACTTTGTGTAATTGCGCTTTGAAGATCTCCGCTACATTACGGGAGTTTAATTAAACCTTTAATCCATATCTGCCTAACGTCCCCCCTAGGGCGCCTAGGATAGCTCATATTCGAATTAATTTGTAATCGCTACAAAGCTGTTATGCACTGACGTTTCCCCATCTGACGTTCCATATAAGGATCTTTAGAAGATTCATAAATTTGAAACACATCTAGCGCTCTTCTCGCATTGCAAGGCTAACAAGACGTCTAATATTATCCAAATGATGTACTTACGTTGGATTATGTTCTATTTAATACGAAATACGCATTTGAATTTACATATATAAATCCAAGATTAAAAATGAATAGAGGGTGCAATTAAGGCTCCGATTAGATACAGAAGTGGCCCATAATGATATTCAGTGACTTTGTTAGCTAAGCACCGAAGACGCTGTTTCGTCTATTACTGATTTTTCCTCGAGAGAGAGAGAGAGAGAGAGAGAGAGAGAGAGAGAGAGAGAGAGAGAGAGAGAGAGTAGTAG
>NW_012130079.1:2513605-2517996 GCF_000143395.1 Atta cephalotes | reverse complement strand
GAGAGAGAGAGAGAGTATATTACAGGAAGAGAAGAGCAAAGAGGTTCAACGAGAGAGAGGGAATTAGACTGGAGGGAATCGAGCACACCACCCCCGCAGACGACCTCTCGCCGCTCCTCGTATCGCCTCGTTCTGCTTCGCCTCGACTCGCATCGCCGACTGTAAACCATTTACGATCCCCGTGCCAAAAGTCCGCCAGTCACGCTCGCCGATTCGCGACTCGCATTACACGACTCGCGAGCGGAAAAAGAATGATAAAAGGGCCCGACGGCCCGACGAAAGGGACTAAAAAGACGCCGATGAATTAACACAAATTATGACGGCTATATAGATCGGGGCATCTGTTCTCATTTTTAAAAGTAAAACTAGATACGTTAACTTTCTGCAGTTCTTTTCTTCGCATGTAAAAAATTATCTGATAAAATCAACGAGAAGAGAGAAATATTCATAAAAATATTATACGCGAGGCAAATTTTGTAATAAAGAGACAAAAGAGATATCAAAGAGATAGAGGTGATTGCTTCACTTTGGAAACTGTAGTTTCTCAGAGAGATTCAAGTTAAATGTCGAAGAATATAGTTATCTGAGACATGAAACTCTGAAATAAAAGTCTGATACGGTTACGCGCTGTCATCGAATTATCTTTACATCCACGAAATTGTCTGTGCACGTGTGTGTCTGGTAATTGATATCACAGAGGATACACATGGTGTATCGATAGTATCAGTTTAACGAGCGTCATAAGGTGTGAGAACTTTGATATCGTTTGAAGTGCCTCGCTGACATCACGCGCTCGCGGACTATATATCCGCCGTCAACGACTAATATTTCTCCGACTTTACAGCGCGTGATAACTTAAGCCGAAACGCCGCGTAATCCATAAATCCCGACTTGGCAGGAAGTACAGTTTAGCCGGAGTATATCTAGTGCCAGAGAAGCGTTGCCGGCCTTATTTACGACAAAGTCGCAAAAAGTCACTTATTTATGGGGAACTGAATTAAGGATGCGCGATCGTGTATAATGTAACGTACGTTGCCCGCATACCCGAACCGACCGACCGACGTAGAAGAAATTAATGTCGAGTTATTCACACGCTCGACGCGCGGCGCGTATCCGAAGAAGAAAAACGAGCAACGCGAGGTGGACCGACTCGCGCCTTTTGAAGCGCCTTGCGTGTACGCGCCGTGCCACGTAATCTGAGGTCCCTTGAAAATCTCTCGTCGGATAAAAAGGCTTGATTAAAAGTTTTAGCACGTGTAAGATGTAATTGAAGGGCTTGGCTTGGCGCTAATGCTAAGCTATTCGAGAGAAAACCATCGTGCGTGGAACTTTTTTTTTTTCTCCAACACGAAGACGATGCAAAAAACATCTCACACTTTATATTTTATTTTATCCTGATCTTATCTTATACCTTCAAAAGTTTATTACTTTACAATTAATCTATACTCGTATATATGTATAAAAAAATATATATACATATAATAATATTATATTTTTGTATGTTTATCTTCTTAATTATTACATCGTATATGAGATATACGAATATCTTTTCTGATATCGTGTTAAATCTTGCTTATGTCTGTCTTTTTACAACGCTTTTACAAAATAACTTCAAAGCTTACTTCACAGCTTAATGAAACTTACTTTATACGCTATGAATTGTTCGTTACTATATATGTTTATATATGACCGGATATGTATATTTAAACCAGTCGACAAAGTTACGAGTCATGTGGGTAGAGTTGAATTGAGAGATCTCGTATAATTGTAACTTAATTACAGGTAGCGAAATCATTCGTGCTCGTAGCATAAACATATATATCCCTAGTAAAATTAGGTGAGAGAACAGTATCTCTGTGTCGCCACACTTAACGTCGTTTTCACGGCGTCCAATCTCTCTCGACGAAGTAGTTATTAATGTCAGATTACTTGTGCACGCGACAAGGCGTGACGCAAGGAATACGAGGAATTTTAATACGGATGTATCGCTGCTTCGGAAATTCGCCTCGCATTATTAATTGAGACGCCGCGTAATGAAGCGTGCCTTCAATGTCGACTGCTTCGCTTTGCCAATTTTCAGTTTTGAATTCATTAATTAATCGATACGTATCTTCCAGAGTATTTCAATCGTGAAATTAAATGATGATTAAAATTTACTTTTTATTTAATTTTTTCAATATAATATTTCGTATTTTCGTTGAAAATACAATTAAAATATATGATTCATATACACGATATATAATTCTAATATATTGCAGAATTTTTGGTACACGGAAAGAATGATTTTGCTGAAATATATGCTAAAATTTAGCTATATACAGATCTGAAAATAATGTTGTTAGACCATCAAAATAATATTATATGTAGGAAATTCAAGCATAATGAGCAATGCTGCAAAAAACTTTGATATTACCAGCTTAAGCGTCTAACATAATTTAATAGTTTAACAAAATTATTTCTAGGTTTATGCCTAGCTAAATTTTTAGACATTTCAATAACTGTTCTTCTATATAAGAAAGAAATCGGTTTCAAATTTGTTACAAAAAATATATAATAATTCAAGTGTCATTTATTTTTTGAACATTCTACGTAAGAAACGAATTGCGAGAAAAGTACGTTGCACCTGAATGGGACCTTACGAAATTCACCTCATTAATGAAAAAGCTTGTATGGTAGATACGCGCGATCGTTTATCGCGACGTCACTGTACACGTTTAATGGTGTTTGAACGAGACGGAGAGATTTATTTCGCGTCGTCGGCAATGCACGCCAGGAGTGAATTAGCGGGTCGCGCTTGCAAAAGGGCCGCGACCTTTCGTTGAAAATTACTCCCGGAGGTCAAAAGACAAGGCTGCAGCGAGGCGGAGACGATTATTTCCCAATTCGCGGTAAGGACGTTGACGATAGAGCACACTTTCACTCGCGACGAGAGAAATATCCAGAGAGTCGCTGATCACGTATCAATTTGAGAGATATTCAGATTGCAGATTTCGACCGACTTCCTTGATTCTTGGGAACAATCGAGGAAGCGTCATAAAAAAGCAACATCAAAGACATCCAACATCTTGGAAAAATCCTTCTACAGCTTTTCTCATATATAATATTTTGAAATTACTTATACTTACTGAAAACAGAAATATACTTTAGTTCGTCGTGAGTAATGCTATATCCTGGACATGATAACGGGCATAATTCGCGGGGCCAATTTTCAGCGACGTGGAGATACGCAGAAATGTCGCTTTACGTAAGACTTACATCACGTGCGATTACGCGTAAGAGACTCATTTGCGCATATTTGCGGTGAGGAAAATTGGGCGCGCCAGGATAATACCAGCATTAGAAGCTAACAATAACGGTAATCTTTGTCTACAATTTTCCTGACGAGATGTCGCTAAAAGAATTCTACATAGGAAATAAATACGATAGATGTGATAGACAGATAAAATTTCAAATATACGCGAATATACAATTATATGAATGTTGCATTGATTCGACATTACATTAATTATTATCCATCTTTCATTTATAAATACGCGAATTATATTAAATTATTTTTTGAAAGAATCACTCCATTCATTGTTTTTATAGTTTAAAATTAAATTTGTATATTTTACAGATATATAAATTTTAGATGCATTAAGGCTTTTATAATCTTGAACTTAGCAGTGTATCTGTTTCATGTAACAATCGGTCTATAGAATTAAGAGAAATGTACGGGTCGTGTAAATGACGGTGAAATTCCTACATTTGAAATCTCCGATGAATGCATGCCAGGAATGCCATGAAACGTAGCCACCTATCAAACTTCGACCTGCCTCTTTCCCCGCTTGCTGCCATTCATTCGCGATATCGCTCTGTCTCTGTTACGGTTTTACTGGATATGAATGTAATTGGTATCGCCGATACAGCGTTTCGCATTGTCCGCTGTCTCGCCAAGATTACTCCGAATTGCTCGCGCGAGTTTATCTCTCCATCACATAAATTGTTTTGGAATTTTGAAGATATTTAGTACTATCCCCTTCAATCTCGATTAAATTTCTTTAAACGAATAAATAAGACTCCGGTCGCGAAAATACACATTTTCGCGGGAGAAAGATCCGTGACGTTCCATACAAAGGCGCGCTCGGCGAGCAAATAAATGTCCTCGCTTACGCGAGCGTGTCGCACAAACGAGGCAAATTAAGTAACCGAGAGCGAAGTGGATCGGTGAGTAATTAGATTCGGCGCGGGAATGCATAGGGAGAGAGCGAGAGAGCAGGAGAGCGTGAGAGCAGCGCGCTGATGGTATCAACCCATCAAACTTCTAGCTCCGGCATGCACGAATACTAGATCATGGAGCGAGAGAGAGCAGAGAGAGAGAGAGAGAGAGAGAGAGAGAGAGAGAGAGAGAG
>NW_012130079.1:2509372-2511782 GCF_000143395.1 Atta cephalotes | reverse complement strand
GAGAGAGAGAGAGATTGTCTGCTCTCTTGCGCGAATATTCGTGGGCGACTTTCGGAAACTCGTCAAGAACCACGCACGTTCCGTCCCATTCGCGAAATTCTTTGGAGTACTTACGTGCAAAGATGAAACGAAATATGCTCTTTAGGAACAACAGAATGTTTTTGTGTCCTCGCTCGCTCAACAAATTCGATTAATTATCAATTTAATTTATATTTGTATTTTGAAAAAAAAAGTATATATATTAATATATTTTGACAATTATATTTAATATATAAAATAAATAAATAAATATATATACATATATATATATATATATATATATATATATACATAAATATACATGTTACAAATTTACTATGAAATTAATCACTTGGAATAATATATTTATTTAATATCTACTTTTAACGAAGAAGGAGGATAACATTGTATACTTTTTTTAAAACTGAATAATAATGAAGATGCAAAAATTGTCTTAAGCCTTGCTTCTATAGACACAGCTCTGCACGTGCTTCCCGTTACACTTCTATTGTACGCCTTTGGTTATGTGGTGCCACGTGTTCCGAACTCTTCTCTGTCTCTTTCTACCTCTCCTAGGCGTTTTGCGTTGAATTTCGTAAAGTTTCGCGTCTCACGCTGCTCGCACGCGGCCCGTAATCGAGCTTACCCGTCGACTCGAGCAAATCCTCTACCATTTACAAAGTTACAATGAGAGATAGGTGGAAGTTTGAGACCTGTTCGCCCGAGACATGTCCCATACTCGTCGTTTCGGAAAAAAGAAAAGTTATTACGCGCGGAACGAATGTTTTTCTCTGTGTTTGGGCTCTACGAGCTAACTCATGTCATCAATATTTTTTATTGGTCGAAAGCGAAGCAAAGGATTCGAATTGAAAAAGAAGATCGTAAATGTTGATGTAAAAAATGACGATGTCAAAAGAGAGATATCAATACTGGTGGAATAACTGTAAAGCTGATCGCGATAACGAGACAAGATTTGTTACGCCGTTATTTTTTGAATATGAAAATGTCATATAATCTTTCCTTGATAAAAATTGCACACCGGTTAATAAGCGTCTCGATGCGCCACGTGCATAAACGCAATTAAGGACACCTTTGAAGAGCTCCCAAGGCAACTCTTTCTCTTGCAAATACTCCTATGCCGCAAAGTAAACGTCTCGCTAATTGCTTGCATTTTACTGAATGGTGCGATTTTCTTTTTTTGTATTTTTTGTATATCTTCGATCAACGTGTTCGCGCGCCTCGTCGAGGACACATTCCATTGAGGTTTTAACCAGCGTTTTTACTCCGCTATTTTATTTTCCCTTATACTTTTTTTTTCCTCGATCTTAATGAAGCTCGATAAATGTAGAAAATAATAAAAAATAATTGCAACTTTTACATACTCTTGATATTCAAGTTGATAATTTTTGGGGGGATCGAACTCTACTCTGTCCAAGTTATATTCACTCGAAGTTGCAAAAGTTTTGTTTCCAACTCTCCAAGTAAGTTTGGCAGTATTTGCATTCGATCGATGGTAGGACGATAGAACACGCATCTGGCATATTTAAAAGCAACCGAAATTAGAAATTATATAATAAAGACTTATAAGACAGCGTAACGAAAAAAAAAACTACCCGAAATAGCGTACACGAGAGACGAATAATACGAGTATCGCCGTTGTATCTCGAGTCCGTCGAAAAATTTTTTTTCTATTATTGAATTGAAGAAAAAAAAAGTCAAAGGCAAAAGTTTCTCACGAGCGAAACAATAAGTCGCTAAAAGCGTAAGCGCGCTTAACGTCACTGTGAAAATTACACGGTGGGTGAAAGTTATGCAACTTAATGGTGGTGAAGAAAAAAAAAGGTGAGATGCAATTTGGTTTCGCGCACCGCGAACGTCTCCGCGAGGCGACGACGTTATCGTCTTTTTATTTCTTCGTGCATTCGCATTCCGTATCGTTAGCGCCATAAAATATTATTCGCCGCGCAAAAATCGCGTGCGACATTATTCCAGAGTATTAGAGATGCATTCAGTATTAAATACGGGATACGGATACCGGTCTAGTCTAAGTGATCCGTTCATCCACTCGAGTTGTCAATATACACGCGATTCGACCAATTCTCCGCGGGTTAATTACACAATTAATTCTACGATTACGTCAACCAGTAATATGGTAACGTTGTAATATTCGGTAAACCGCATTTAATGGGCTCCGGTGTTGCATGCACGTTAATTCATCTCTAATCTGTACTCTTTCACCATAGAAACTTTACCCAAGAAACTATCGATCGGAGTATTCGTGAATGAGAAAGATGGAATATATATTCCGTTTGTGTTACTAGAGAGAGAGAGAGAGAGAGAGAGAGAGAGAGAGAGAGAGAGAGAGAGAGAGAGAGAGAGAGAGAGAGAGAGA
>NW_012130079.1:2504403-2507806 GCF_000143395.1 Atta cephalotes | reverse complement strand
GAGAGAGAGAGAGAGAAAAGATGCATAGTACAAGCAATACGACAAACCTATTTTATATATATAATATTTATTATAGATATACGTGTATGCGTGCATGTTACGTGTATGTGTTGTATATTGAAAAATCTTGGTGTGTGTGTCAAGGGGAATAGCATGATCCACGAAGGATGCAAAAAAACGAGGAAACCTGTAAAACGCGCGCCACCATATCGGCGAAGTGGAAGCACCTCTTTGTGAGGCACAAAGTAGGGGTCTCGTCCCTTCGAGTTTAAAGTCACAAGCACCGATTCATTCTAACAAAATCTGTCACAGTCCAGAATCATTCGCGCGCGCGCGCGCGCGTTTGCGCACACGGATGTCTCAAAGCGGATGTTTGAACCTTTTAGGTGCCGCCGCGAACTTACGTGACACGGAAAGCTTTGCCAGCGGCGACAAAGGGAAATCTTATCTTGAAAATTAAACCCGCAGTTTAAGTGTCTCTCACTGCCGACACAACGGTACTTCCTTTTCTCGAAACGCGAACGGGTGTTTCCGTCTCTTAGATTCTCCCGCGAAGATTACCGGTAGTCTCCACAAATGGTTTCGCATTTCGGAATCATTGCGATTATCGTCGAATGCGTTCGACTGTCTTACCGGTATTAACATCCATGAATTTGGTTGTTGAATTTCAACTGTCTTGAGCAGCGATGGTTTGGAAACTCGGTGCAAATCCGCGCGAACTTGAAATATGCATTATTGAAAGACGTGGGTGCGGTAACTTGAGCTAAACTTGCATCGACCTCGATATAGTTTGACCACTTTCAAGTGCAATTTGTAATTGTACACAAGATGCGGAGGAAACGGCGTGAAACGTACAGATTTGTACAAAATATATGCACAACATACATTGTACAATTGGAGTTTGCAGAGGAAAATGATTTAATATTAACAACTTACCCACTTGCCAAAGTTAATAAAGTGGAAACGATAACGCAAAAATGTTAATACGAGTGTTTTAAAAGATTAGATTTTAAGTGCTCGAATTATTCATAAAAGAGAGTTTCGGACTTCGTACAATTTTTTTATTAATATTTGAATATGACGCATCCGTTTCTGAGAAACAATTTTTAATTTTTTTATCAACTTGTAAATTATGTTACAGCTTGCTTCACGTTCATCAACATTTCGGATTATTCCTTCTCTTTATTGCCGCGATTTACGGTAATTTCGCACAAACTGTCGGCGAAATGCATCTTCGAAATTCAAAGGGGGATATGTAAAGAGAAGAATCATGCCAGTAAAAACGTCACCTTAACGACGGACACGCGTGCGGCAACCGCGATAGTAATTCCAGACTAACATCAAAATTACATAGGCCAGTGTGAAACTCTGGGATTCCGACCGGAGCTTAAGAACACTCACTAGATTTACAACGTAAGCTCGCACCAACCAGGCCCGTATCTAGACGGCCGCTGAGGGTGCATCACTATTATTAGGCTCGCCAGGGAGGTTCTCTGCCGAACGGCAATAAATTAAACGACGGTGGTTTATTTCACCTTAATTTTGTTACATCGACCGTGCGTTGCGTTGGTGCGTTACGTCCAAAATAATCCTCTTTAAATGAATATATTACAATGGAACTTCATTCGACATTTATTTCGTTAGAAAGTCCATGATATCGTCATCTCTATTATATCATAACTAGAATTATAAATTAGGAATAATATATATTAAATCCATTGTGAATGATTGAATAAGTAATAGGTATTGCGATATATTTATAACCAGATTATTCAAAATTAGTATTTCTCTTGATTGGAATAAATTAAATTTTAATAATTTTTGATTCGTTAAGTATCTGTTAAGTACGGGAATAATGTAAGCAAATGTCAATGAATGAAAGTATACATTTGTGGATAGCTCTGAGAAAATTACTATATAGTATTTTTTCTCAATTCGAAACGTCGAACATACATATAAAACATTTGTTCGAAAATAGTTTGATCCAAAGATTCAATTACAGGCAAATTTGAAATTTTTGATGAATAATTTGTTACAAATATCTAATGAAACGATTATAGCCGTATCGCATGTCCCGATTACTTACGCGCGTTATTGTATGAGAAAGGCAGCGGCCAATAAGAGGAGAAGGAAATAACAGTTTAATGGCATTTCTCTCTTACAAAGAGACACAGTATGCTATGCCGGCTAATTCGGATAATACGGGCAGTCGGACACATAACTCGCCATCCAAAGCATCCATCCGCGTGTGTTGTACTTTGAAATCCTACTTAGCTTGTACGCGTCAATTATCACCCGCGTCCGATGTCGTCTATTGAATGAAACGTTCTGTGCCGCGAACGTATTAAAGGATTAAAGGATTTATGTGATAATAAGCTTTTACACAACATTAGTATCTTGTACATAGCTCACAATCAAAATTGAATTTTAACTTTTTTCACAATTTACATTCTAAATCGGTAATTTTTTCTGTAATCTCAATAGTTACTAATTGCGAATACGAATAATAAATATTGTGTATATATATATATATATATTATATATATAAAAAATTAATTCGTAGGCTTGCTATATTTTTATAAAGAGATTCTTACAGAACTGTTCTGGCGATCATTTCGACAACCACACGTTTTACAACGCGAACGAAAATCACGACTCAACCTTGAGTTTCCACTCGTAATTCAGGGACCCTCGCTTTTACGATCGCTATCCGTAAAATCATAAAAGACACTCTTATTACGAGAGTTAACCGAGACACCAATGGTCCTTGCGTTTGCGACACGCTCTGTACCGATTGCAGATCAATTTCCTCATCTTCACCTTTGTCTTCACCTTCGTCTTTATTTCTGCCTCTATTTTTATCTTCGTCATCATTATCGTCATCATCGTCATTCCGGATTCACATTTCACAGTAGAGTTACGACACGACGGACGTGCAACAGTGGGAACGAGCAAATCGGCCGCAACCGTAAAAACATTACAGGCGCAAACAGTAAATACCCGTCTTATTGACTGTACGCACTTTACCGTCGGCGATGCGGTAAATTGCACCGGTCATACTGACGACAGTTGAGAGATACGTGACCGATGGTTGACGTTGTTTTGCGACGCCGTGAGCCGGTATACAATAGCGTATGATGTACACGACGACGACGACGACGACGACGACGACACTCTTCTCCCTCGTTGAGTTAATTGAATCGCGCGCGCGTCTGCAATCAGCCGCGCACCGCCTCCAGGTATTTTACCGTCCGAATGGAAAAATCAGCATCAAGTACAGGTGGAATGAGAGGGTAGGAGGAGAGGGATGAAAATACGGGGAGGAAACGTCCCGTCGTGATTTTCAAGCTTTTATTTCTCTCTCTCTCTCTCTCTCTCTCTCTCTCTCTCTCTCTCTCTACTA
>NW_012130079.1:2489973-2502768 GCF_000143395.1 Atta cephalotes | reverse complement strand
ATATATATATATATATATATATATATATATATATATATATATATACGTGTGATACATTAATATCATGCGAAAAAAAAAAACGAACAGCAACACTTCCCTTTTATCTTTTTCCCTTTAATTTTCTTGTCTTACTCTTCCTTTTTTTTTTGCATTTCTTTATTTTTTCCTGCTCAGATTTTTTTCTGCATCAAAACATTTTAGCGCTATAGAAAAAGATATGCATTCAAAGGCTAATGCTCGTTTTTTTTTCTTCTACAAATGAAAAGAAAGCTGTCTAACAAATGGAACGTTTATCTTTTTCTCCCACTTGAGTAATTCAGTATACGCGACAGTTTTTATCAATTACGCGTGCGTTGATCACGTAAATCAGAAGATAAGATCGACACGTGTTTACGAATAGAAGAAATACCACCAAAATTTACTAGTTACTCAGGTGCAGATAACGCGGGCGATAATAAAGGATTAATACCAGTGAAATATGCAGTGTAGCGCGAAGAAAGTTGGAAGAATTAAATTTCACATATCGCCGCTTGTAAGCGCTATTTATCTAAAACTTCAATTTGCATGTAAATAAAGTTTTAATAGCACGCACTTTGCTCGCGCCGTTGTGCGACAGAAATTATCATTTTTCGTTTATCTTTCCAAGTTAACGAGCAGACGTGCATATAAGCTCATAATAAATATTTCATTCATAAATATTAAACAATTAGATCCGTAACAATGATATTTACGATCGAGGGAAGGAGATGCAGCTTTTTTTTCGCGACGATAATAACAATTAGGACGAGCGTATGTTTTCCAAATTTCATATACACTTCATTAGTCCGGGCATCCTCGATCATCCGTACGAACTTTATCATTCGATCCCGCCGACGCGGCACGATGAATAATTGCCCGATACGTGTTTTTAATTTCGGCATAATTATTATGTCTGGCGCGCAGAAAAAAAAATGTGTTCGATGGCCGATATACATATAACGCGTGCCATGTCGGCATTGTACGATACACTATGCCGTGAGCCATAGGGGCGGAATAATTTTACGAGAAGCGCAGCGCAGCGCGATGAATTAATGAACCCGTTGATCGAAAAAAAAATGAAGGTACAAAGATCTTCTCTTCCCTCCTCCACCCTCTCAACGCTGCCCTCCCCCTCCCCCTCCTCCCCCCCCCGTCTACTTCGGGGCATTATTAAATGTTTCGCGGGGATAATGCCCGGAAAATGAGTGGTAATATTATATTAATTTATTAAAAGTGCTTTTAATTATTCCGTACCCGTTATAGCTATACTCTGACCGCGTGGGAGGGGAGGGGGGAGGGGGGGGGGCGAGCGAGAATTCGCGTTCGTTCCAAAAAGCTGCGCCACCGCCACCGCCACCGCCGCTGCTGCGCTGCACGCTGCAATTAAAGTCGAATGTAAACTGATAGGACGCCGCTGTTACACGAAACTCCACGGTAATGATTACGGGAGCCGTCGTAATTTATTACTGCATGCGCGCTCGTTACTGCCATTGTGTAATACAGTGATACGCGGGATATAATTGCAACGCTAATAAGGCCGTATCCGCCGTATAACTGAGTCGGTATTTTTTTTTTTGCGTGTGGAGAGAAAAAAAAGCGCGAGTAATCGCGAGTTACCGCGATCGACGACGACGACGATAACGAGACGTACAACTCGCGTTAGATTCTTCCGCCGAGACGAATTCGCTGAGCGCTCGCGACAACGGCATCAATATCGTATAATTGCCACTCTCATCACATCATCGATTCTATGTTCTTTTTTAATGCAACATACAGGCTGCGAGCGTAGACGATTGACCGATTGCGATGTTCATTCATTAGTGACAGCGTAATGTCTTTTATTGGACACGACTCGATTAACTAATAACTGTAATCTAACTCCGCCTAATGATTAATTCAGTCGTTTGGGACACGAAACGTTACTCATACCATTTCATTGACCAGCTCGTACACTGATATCATTACGCAAATTGGTTTCCAACTATCCATTCCCCACCACTATTCATTAAACAGTTCGCATAATAATAAGACAATAAATATCTCCCTCAAAACGCGCCACTCTATTCTACCTCAATTATTGTGGAATTTTCGACGAGATAATTCATATTTTAGTTGCATTACCTAGTTACCGAGTCTCCCGTATCACTGTCATCTAAGCTCAGTCAGTCGAGCAATGTCAACAAGAGCGGACTCGGTGTTTGATATCAGCGTCGATCTCGATCGAGCGATCACGGAATTCACGTCGTAAGCGACGTAAATTCCGTCGAGATATTATCCGTCTTGATGATTTACCTCGAATTGCCGTTTGCGCGGGTACCAATTAACGAAAGTCATCCCGAGGAGCAGGTTCACAAGTGGCAGCCAATTAGGAACGACAGAGATCGCGGCGATATTACAGGCAACGAAATCGTTGCGTTTCTCGTCGGACACGCGCTTTTCCGCGTTGTTGCATATCCATCGTCCTCATCGTCGTCGTCGTCGTCGTCGTCGTCGTCATCGTCGTCGTCGTCGTCGTCGTCGTCGTCGTCGTTATGGTTTCCTCTTAAGCAAACCGGTGCTTTAATGCCATATTCGTTTTAATTACCGAGCGTTGCAGCAACCGAAAAATAAGCAGATTCTCTCCTGTCGACGCGCAAGCTCTTTATTATTCTCGGATATCATTTCTCGCTTCGACCTTTTCCCGCCGGAAGAAACATCTCTCTCGATTTCCCGGATCTCGCAAGAAACCCTTGCAACGTTATTCGCACGAATAGCGTTATACGGGTCAAGTAGTTTAATTATTATTAATCCGGGTTGTTCCTTCCTCGGATGTAGGTTTTGTCGTTCGCGCAAATGTTCGCGTAAAGCTCCTCAATTAGAATGAATAATTGACCGTACTTAAAAAAAAAGAAAAAAATCGTATTAAACCCCGGCTTCAAGGATGCGATGTTGGGACGAAAAAAGATCGGATTTAGATTTGTAAAAAATTAAAGTAACGTTAAGTGGTTCTCGTTAGATAAGTAATTAGATAAGTAATTCTGTAGCGGAGAGCACTCGAAAATGGTCTCCAAAGATGTCAACGGTGTTCTTTTAAAGCTTTGCGAATCGCGAGGAGTGGGTATTTTATCGCAATTAAATGTTCTTCCGCGTATTAAAGACGAAAAGAATGCGACGGAAATGTTTCCATGTCTCGTTTATATGTGCTTTTGAAAGAAGGATACCCCAGGGAAAAATCCGTGAATGTTGGAGTACTAGAACTAACCGTTCTCAATGGTCCATTTAGATTGCGGCCGTAATGCTTTTTTTTTTTGTATACGACGAAATACAGTAGAACTATTATGAAAGTAAAATAAATTTTCTAGCAGAGAATATTCAGGCCAAAGGGAAAGTGCGCGCTGAATTAGCTGAAAAGTTTGCACATAAATAACACAATCCGAAGTTTTTATGAAGGGAGACCTTTATTTCGTATCTTAACTTTTATTTCACGTTAAATGCACTTTTCTAGTTTCAAACATCTATTTTCCGATGTAATTGCAGTGTCAATCGGAACATCGTAAGATAATCATGGCGTTTCTTCTTTATTAAATTAGCGTTAAAAGGTATTTCAAAGAACAATCTGTAATTCAAGGAAATTGTCATTCAAGAAGATGCAAATAATTAGTATGATTTTTGCTCCAGTTAATGAAGGAGCACCGAGATTCTGTAACTTTTAACGACAGTGTCGGTACCATTATATTAGCATTGTGCAGCTTTTTTTAGCATGCATAATATCTGCTCAACAATAATATAACGATACTGATACTGTCGTTAAGAATTATAAAATTCCAGTGAGGATCGCGAGAAAAAAAAACGTATTAAAGCTCTTTAAAAACGTTTTATATTACGTTCACGTATCAGGCACGTTGGTATAACGTTAAATCTCCAATCGATTTGTATCGAAACAGGAAAAACTCGCGTTTAACATTTAAAATTCTGAGAAAAATTACAAGGTTACTCGCGTTCTCCTCCGCTATTTCGTAATCGATTACGGAAATAGCGTCTAGCAATAAAAAAAAGTACTGCGTGGAATATTAGTTTATATATATATATATATATAAAATTTTATTGAATATTACAAATTCTACATTCTTAATAATCCTAATATTAATTGAACAAAACGAAATCAATTCTCACAGTATAATCTCTCCATACTTTTCTTTTCCGATATACAATGCTATCAATGTTTCTATTCTGCTATATGAATAAGTTTAAATATGGTCAATATTTGATTCTCCTGGTAAAGCGAAAAAGTTAGTAGATACGTTTTCTTTCTGCGTTGCCAAAGTCAATCGAATAACTCGTGAGGAGGGACGATTTCGTCACATTCGACGATTTCGTCGAGTTCCTCCGGCTCGGGGAAGGATCGATAGTTCACCGTCCTTGTACTACGGCATCCTTGGTAACGGCCGGATCGAGCGCGTCGTTCTCCATGGCGGAGGGAACGGTTTTCAACTGGCGAAGAACACTTCAGGAACGAACGGTAAGCTTACTGTTTACGTACGTTCCATCGTCGTCGTAGACGTTGCGGCGCACGTTGCCTTTACATCTCTTGTTCGGACGGGAAGGTCGAAAGAGCGAATACCATCGAGCGAGGCGAGTCGACAGCCACCGAAACTCGCCGAATGCCAGGGCATTACGTCAGTATGCGAGACTCATCCACACATACATATACAAACACACATACACACACACACACACACATACACACACAGCTGACACGTACAGCTGTGCTGCAAGGCTGTGCAAGTGTAAAGCCGAATTTACACACGGTTGAGCCTTGATCGAATAACGTTCCCCCAAAAATGAAGAACCATGATGTTCTCAAACTAAGGTAGTGGGAAAAACTAGAAGTCCTACGAATCTCTGAAAAGGAGATTTTTCAAAGAGAATAAATTTCAGATATCTAATATCTATTCCATCGTCTCTGTTTGTCAAGAAGAGACAAACGTGTAGTTTTATCTTTAATATTTATGAAAAAGTAACGTTTGAGGAAGGTGAAAGAATATCATGATGCTCTGGGCTCGAGATTGTCTAGTTTTTTTTTTTTTCTACGAAGAGAATGAGAAATCGTGTAAATCAGGCTTGAGCACACTCGCGCGCGCAATATGCTAACGTGTACGTCTGCAAGTTGTCGAAAGAGAAGGGGAAAAAAAAGGAACGCGTACGAGGAGAGAGAAGTGGCGTACATATAACCGCGAAGAAAACCCGTAGGTAATTGTGCGGGCAGAAACGCTGACGCAGATAAGGGAAACCCTTACGACCGCCTCCGGTACGGCTATTTATGAGTGGTGTTGCTAGTGAGATGGAAGAACGGAAAGGAAAAGAGGATTCGTAGCGATGGGAGCTCCGTGGTGGCAACGGAGATCCGAAAATTTCTCCCCTTTCTCCCTGAGAGAAGAATTTCCTTCCTTTTTCGCGCTGGGCGATCCCTGTGCTTCCGGTCTACAGTACCGAGAAATCGGGTGGGAGATGTGGTTAGCTAGTAAACGCAGGATTCTCCGACTCGCAATTGCAATGTTGCTGATCGCAAACGAAAGATTCTGGAAAGGCGATGTAACACCCCGAATAAAACGCGAATATCTCAAAGGTTAATCTTTCCAGTACTATTTTTTTTATTATTCCTATTTCTAGAATACCTACAGCGGAAATATGTGCTTTTTGACTTATAATTAAGATAACGAAAAAAATTGAAGACCTTATCTTATATATTATTATATGTAATCGTACTATACTTATTGTGGCAGATAAGAGCGAATATGATAAGACTTTCGTCTAAATTGCATTGGAAAAAACAAAATTTTTGCATTGGAAAAAACAAAGTATTTGAAAATTTATTTAGATAGATTTGAAAATAATTTTTACTATCAATACAATTATTATGTAGGATCTTAAATTGCTTGCTAGAATATCAAAAAACTCTTTATCATCAGCGCTCAAGCGTTACTGCATAAAATTATTTTGATAATTGAACAAAAAATGATTTCCATTGTATCTAATTATATAAATTTTTAGATTCTATAGTAAAACTGTTCTTTCTGTGTGTATTATTAATTATAAATTATTGTCAATAAATCATTTTTTATTCCATTTATTTATTATATATTAATAAAATGTCAGGTTAAATATCGGAACGAAGATATCTTTGGTTGGAACTTTGTGGAAACTAATTAGCTGGAATTTTCCAGTAATCCGTATCTAATAATCATCGCGTTTCAGAGAGTTTGACGAAAGTTAAGTTTATGCTTCGCACTCTTAATTTACGCACGCGTAAATAGTGATTAAGTTGAAATGAATTGTTTGGTTCATTACGTAAACTCTGAATAATTAATGCTAGTTTCTCAAACGTGAATACGCGTTTCGAGGTCTACGTCGACTTCTGAACGATGTTGCAATGTGCCGATCGCCGGGATAATTTCGCACGCGCGATCGTGAAGTCTCCGGCCGAAGAAATCCGTGCCAGAGAAGTAGGCTTGACTTGAGCAACGATTGTTCCGCATCGATCGCGATGCGGGATTCGAGCAATATCTCCTGCGATTTTGGATCGCCGGCGCCGTCGTTGCGCTAATGAACGACGTTAATGGAAATTACGTAAACTCGCGCGAGAAAGAGGAGAGCTCCAACACTCATGCTGCATTAAGTAATCAAGAAACTGGAAACCTGTTTCGTTATATCTGGCCTTCTCGTAAAGCGATCGAGGTATAATTACTCCGGTCTTTTTGCCTGTATGATTCTTACGTATTTATTCGTTACACTCAGTCGCGATTACAACTTTTGCAGCGTCACGCGAGCTATGATCACCGTCGGTCCTTGCAGCTAATCACGATGCGTCTCGATAGGAAAGAAAGAAAAAAAAATCCTAGATCAAATCATCACGCGCTCCTCGTCGTACATATTATTATATTAATTCAATCGTGCGCGTAGCTCCGTTGGGATCTTAATCTGATTTAACTGCCGCCGCCCCGTCGTCGCTGACGGGAGACCGCGCTCGCATTAAACTTAATTATACTCGAGACACGCCAGAAATCACCAACTTCGCGACACACTTAAAGCGTAATAAGGCAGCATTCCAAAATTAGCCGCGCGAGATTAATAGCAACGTTGTCGTCTTCGCTGTCGTATTTGTAGTGATTCCTTTTTGTAGTTACATATCTCTTTCTCACAACGAGAAGCCTAACGATTTCGCTTCCTCCGCCCAGGGAAAAAGGACGCAACAATGTTGGCCGCGAGTTCCGATTTCGTAACGTACGACCTACATCACACGCCGGCAACGCCCGCAACCGAAATCGCGCGGCAAGTCGTGCGCTTCAGCAAAATAATGGCTACGTTCAGAAAAGAAAATTGAGCAGTGAGCGCTCACTTTTTTTCTTTAATTTGATTGGTTCTTACATTAAGATCCAGCAAAAAACTAGAGGCAAGAACCAATCATATTGGGCGCATTTAGTGAACTCAATGATTGAGCACTCGCTGTTATTGATGAATTCTTCTAGATCTAAAGATCTGATTGGATGACCTAGAAATATACACGAATAACATTAAGCGCTCAACTATTGAGTCCGCTAGTCAATCTTCTAATATGATTAAAAAATCTCATCGGAAAAATCGGTTCCGTCATTTTTCATCAAGTCAATCGAAAATAGGACAAGATTGGCTTTTACTTCTAGGAACACTTAAGTTTCCTCTTCTGAACGCAGCCATTTATTTGGCGCGCGATTTTGCCAGGTCCACAGCTTGTTCGCTTTGGTCCCAGTATCTTACACAGTTGCATCTTCGAATATATATTCTTGAGGGAAATCTGAATGACAACGCGTAGTACACACGTAAAGCTCTCACTACGGCTGTTACATTTTCCATAGTTTTCCCTGTTGTGCCAATTTTACGATTGGCCTGGCGTGGGTAGCGCAGTGAATGCTATTTCGGAGCTCCCTGCTCTTCCTCTTTTTCTTTTGTCTTCTTTTTGTCTCGCAGTTCTTCCCATGCGCAACGTAAATTCTCCTTACGGATATTACCGCGAAGGTGCCGAGAAGACAGCAGTTTCCGTTGGAGTGACGACGTTCTCGGCACGCCGAGAATTGAAACCGGGGTAATTCCGGCGGGTTCAATTTTCGATATATAGGAAAACGTATCTGCGCCGATCATTGCATTTTCATTGTTACGATTTAATGCGGAGATTATTCTTGCGTATCTGTATCTCATAAACTTTAGCAAGAATTAATTAAGAGTTAATTGAAACTACAAAGAGAACAGCAACATAGAACTAGTTATTATTATTTGTGGGAACGATACGATATCATTGAAATGCGCATATATTCACTATTATCGAACCTCATAAATTATATATATAATTACCTCACTGATGTACAAAACACATAAAATTGGCCAGGCTTCAGTTTGATATCTCTTAATGATAGTTAAATGATCCTGTGACATTGAAGTCTAGACTATACATGAAATTATAGAGTCCGGTTCGTATTACCGGCAATTCTCTATCGTTATAAACGTATTGATCACTCTAACGACTTATCTTGGCTACAGGGGGCCTTGCTTGCAAATATTGACGCGAAAAACTTCTAATCCGGCAACGCCGGCGCCCCGAGCGCCGGCAACAAGCTGCTACCAGACTGATAAAAATAAATTTGCGCCCGGAATAATCGCGGAGCTCTCCCTAGAGATTCGGCATGGACGGCCGACCGTGTCTAGGCGCAGTGCGTTCTCGAAGATATTCAATAAGGCATTGAATTCTATGTTAGGATAAAGTTGTTCTTTTCATTTTCACGTCCAAAAGACGCCAACGCCGGAGCGCTGTGAAAAAAATATAGAAACGTCAGTTCTATGATATAATATTTTACCACAGAACATTAATAAAACATTAAAGACATATACATATGTTACAAGGAATTTTTGAATTTTAATTATTTATTAACATAGTTTGTCTATTATCTAATTATCGTCTGTTATCTATTCGGGCTTATGATATTAAATTACACAGCGTCATTGAAAGGCATAATTACAACAAAAGGAATTTTAATTAAATCAAAATTGCTTCTAGTTTCTCTCTGAAAGTTTCGCATTTATATTAAAATCATTAAAAGGTTAATAATTTAACGTTTGAGGAAATTGCCAAACAATTTAAAACTGGGTGATTATTTATTATTGAAATTATTTTACAATACTTGTTGGGACATTATATACTTATATACAATAAGCTCCAAGTATAGCTTAGAGCTCCATTGTATTGTCAAGTTTTTCTAGTTTCTTACGAATCGGCTTTGAACTAGATTCGATCTTTGCTGCGTGTTCCGCAATGTATGTATGACGTATGTGCGTACGTCCGTCGATAATTACCTCCGATGCTAATATTTGTCCAACATCGCTTGCGCTTTGCAAGATCAATTAGCCACCGGGAACTTGGAACCGGTTCTGAACTATCGATTCGAACCAGCTTGAGAATCGAGAGAGTCGACACTCGTCGTTGTTGTCGTCGTCATCGTCGTCTCCTCTAATAGCGATCATTACCGGCCGCGCTGTTATCGATCTCTAAACGCGATGATTATCGGTCTTTTGCAACGTCACGCAAGTCATATTTCGAACGAAATTGAATCGATGATCACGATATTATTAGGCGACATAATTACGGTTATTTCGTGAGCGCTCGTTCCTCTTTCTTTTTTCTTTTTCTCTCTTTTTTTCTTGAGTAATTTTGTTTATTACGACATAATATAACTTTTTGCGATACGTATACATGCACATACTTTTGTACTTTCTTATAATTATTGTTTTATTTTATAATATATTTATATATTCACATGAATGTATTATAAATCCGTTAAAATGTGTCTGACAAATTCTAAATTTTAAGTAAGTTTGACTTAAAGTTTGATTTAAAATTTGAATAGTGAAACTATTTCGAGTATTCGTATCACGAATATGTTGTCACATGTGTTTGTTTGTGTCTCATAAACAAATAAAACGTGTCTCATGTACAAATAAAATTACCGTAAATCTCTCCTATCAATAAGTTACGGGACAAGTTATGCGCGGTAGTTATTTATCGAGGCGAAGAATGTGCACAATTCCCTTGGTTATTAAACTTTGCCTCATCGATCTGTCGCCGTCCAATAATGCGCGATAAAATCTACTTTTAATCGTGTAGCTTTATACACAGCGCGCAATCGGTATTTTTGTTGCAATTCAGGTGTTAAATTGATCAAGTAAAGTAATCACGTACGATCGGAAGAAGTAATCTGCATAAATAGATATCCATGAAACGCAATGTACACAATTTATGCGATCATCGAGAATGTGTATTGTGTGTGTCGTGTGTGATCCGTTTTACGGATAACTAATTACGTTATAATTCTAGACCAAATGATATGTTCATCAATTTAATCATGTTATAATCTATATCGGGTTGCAGACTGAAAGCGGGCATGCGTAACTGCAGCAGTGGTTTCCAAACTTTGCGTCGCGACCCAGAATTGAGTCGCAAGGAACTTTTAATGAATTCCACTGTAGAAAAATACAGAACGTATCTCTATTCGCATAAAAATTAATCTCGTATTATATATGAAGATATTAATGAGAGGATTCTTTGTCATTTCTCCCCCCCCCCTCTTTCTCTCCTTTTTTCATCGAAATTCTTGCGTCTCTTTATATTTATAATCGTATTATTAAACATATTGTATCGAAATTAATCCTATAGGTACTCGATTCAGAAAATTTGAACAGTCTCACGCTGCATCGTTTCATTAATTTTAATTCCGATTATCGGACAATGTTAATATTTGAAAGATGCAAAACGAAGTAAATAAACGGTGAAATTTTTCGTCCAAAGGGCCATCGCTTCACTCAATCACGTCTCGGATTTTGTATCTGTTCGATAAACAGTGGAAATATTAATTCATTGTGTGCACAATCACATTTGGAGGCTTCTTCTCATTTTTCGAGTGTATTTCTCTGATTTCCCGCGATATGAATTTTATGTTTGGGGAAGCCTCAAAACTCCTGTGTTCCTTTTATAGTTTTGTACAAATCACTGGCAATACGATATCGTATAAATATTTTCGATAAAGATATATCATATTGTTTGATTGATAAATGCGCACGACATTAACTAAGAGACAAAGTGACAATATTAATCAATCCAGAATTGAAACGTTTTGAAAATATAAAATCAGGCTCAGTTATTGCGTTTAAACAAGATTTCGTGCATTGAATTATGTATTGTAATGAAAACAATTATTACAAAGATATAAGATTGTTTTCAGAGAGAGTTCAAAGAGTTAACTTTTTATAAAAATTTATAAGAGTTTACAAGGATATGAAATATGATTAGATGTTTAAATTCATATATTATTAATATTGCCATATTTTACGCTTAATTAAGATATAAATTATTTCATTGTATAATCAAGATTAAATATTTAGATTAAAATTTACGATGTTTCCATTTAGTTAGTAAATCCATAATATAGGCAGCGCAAGTACGATAATGAATTCGACTGTTGTTACGACCAATCATTTTCAGCGAAGATTGCACACCCTGTTGTATCTCAAATTAATCAACGATTAATCATTTGCTAATTACTCGCGTATAAACACATCTATCAAGCAGTGTAAGCCAGTTGTAGTGGCTAATATACGCTTATTTATTAATCGGTTATATAACATGTATATTCTTAACTTTTAAATCTCTTCTTAAGTATGAGTCAAGCTCGTGTATTTTAAAAGTTGTTGTGCCTGTTTATCCGGAAAGCTACGCGATCGAGTGTGCAATTACAAGTCGCCACTTATAGATCACTGTAGGTTCACGCTTAAAGATTACTTTTATTTAAGACACGTCGTCGCTAACGCGAGAACGTGGATGACGAGAAAACTCTATTACCCCATTAACGTCAGGTTTTATTCTATGTTTCCATCGCGCCGCATCTTTGCCAAGATACGGAATTTCTGATGCGATATATACGTAGCGTGGACGATGTATCGTGTTTTCCGAGCGAGAAGAGACGAGAAGAAAGACAGAGAAAGAAAGATGCTCAACAGAGGGAGGGACGCGTGTTACGAAACCACGACTCGTGAGAATCCGGTGAGGCGAGATGAGGAGAGGAGAGGAGAAGAGAGAAAAGAAGAGGAGAAGAGAGGAGAGAAGAGGAGAGGAAAGGAGAGGAGAAACGAGAGGAGAGGAATAGAGCCCGTTGGACGAGCTCTCTGTACGAGCGGGCGTTCATTTTCTATCTCGCCTCCCATCCCCTGTTCTCCATCTCCTTTCTTCCTCTCTCATTCTATGTTTCTCTGTTCCTCTTTCACTTTTTTCGTCCTCCTCTTCATCTCTTTCTCTCTCTCTCTCTCTCTCTCTTATTTGCTCTCGCGTATTCCATCGCCTCTCCTCTTTTCCTTACTCTTTTCGCCTTGCCTCCCCCTTATGCCATCCCCCTCCCCCTCCCCGAACCCCTTCGACTTTCCGTTATCATCTCGGCGCTCGCCTCGGGCTAAAATAAAGAGAGATGCAGCAGAAGGGAGGGAATAACAAAGAAGAGGGAAGAAACAGCGGTGAATGTACGGAAGAGAAAGAAGGACATAGAGTGTACGGACGAGAAAAATTGAAAGGAAAGAACGGAGAAGGCGGAGGGAAAAAAGGATTCGACATGGACGAGAAGTTGGCGAGCGTGAAGGAAGGATCGGTAACGCGAGGGGACAAGAAACGAAATGACGAAGAGGGAGAGAGAGAGAGAGAGAGAGAGAGAGAGAGAGAGAGAGAGAGAG
>NW_012130079.1:2483430-2488985 GCF_000143395.1 Atta cephalotes | reverse complement strand
CTCTCTCTCTCTCTCTCTCTTGCATTTTCACGATTTTTCCGCTGATCACAATGATAAGAGAACGACTATCGAAATGTTACAGATTAACTCATTCCCTATTACACCTACTCGAGTCTGTATAAAATTTTGCTCAGCGTTACGAACCAGAATATAATTAGAATTATACATTTATATCATTCCTTATTTTATTTCTTCTCGCTAATCAATTACTCTCTATATTCTTGGAATAAAATCTCATTTTAAGAATAAAAATTGAGCCAATGTTGAACAAGAGTGGTTCTATTTTCAATCCTTAAGATAATTCATCCTAAAAGTTTTAGAGGGTTATACAATCAATATAGTTTAATCATCGATTGCAAAATTTCAAATTAACAGATTAAGTTAGATATACAAAAGTTACCTGTCTCTTATTAGATATTATTCATTAATATTATTTCTCGTCGCACATTTTCCCCGTTACTGTTTCTATTTTGCAGAAATGTTGGCAACATGAGAGTTACTTTGCGAAATTGAACAATGGCAAAGAACTCGTCACTATTAACGCATGAACCATCGGGTCGCGTTTGGGCCGCAGGTTGGAAAAACTTGCCCATCGGTCGTTCGCGCGTATACGCGTGTTAAATGACGTGTGGAGGGCCCTTTTGCACGAAGCGGGCCAGTCGATGATATACGAGGGCAATTCCGTAATTGCATATCGGTCGAATTCGTGGTCGACGCGAGCGATCGTAAAACACGATCGGACGATACGCAGAGCGCGGTGCTCGGCTGCGTTAAGTTGACGCAACAATTGCGGGTTACGGTCACGTTCGACGGGAATAATAATGCTTCGAGATAAATACTTCGGTGCGCGAGAGTCCTCCCCCACTTTCCTCATTCGCGTTCGAACAATTAAAATCGCGAGCGCGCATAGCGTGAAAGAATAATTGCTATGATTTGTCGAAACCTTAATATAGCGCTTTTAATATTTTCCAGTAATATTGCAACGTTACTATCCGGCTTCTAATAATTCACGTTTGGTAGCGAATTGTCTGGAATTAGTACAAATCTCAGCATCGCTTTGATTCTCATGCGAATCGATACAGAAAGGACCTTTCATTATCACAAGCTGCTTAGTACCTACGTAACATGTCGAGAATCTCGCATAATATGTCACATGCATATAAGGTATTTCGAGGAAATAGATGAAAATAATAATATATATGTATATATATATATTCTTATCACTCGCTTAAAAATGCCTCGAATATATTTAATAATTCTCTTTTATTTTTTGTATATTTATAGTGTTTTCTCTTGGCTATACCATGGCTATACTAATCGCACATTAAAGCCGTTGTACACTTATTTAATTTGAGTGTAGAAATGAAAGCAAATGTTTCGCATTGTAAAATATATATATTTTTACTTAACAGTACAATAAAATGTATTGAGAATTTTGCGATTTAAATTGTTCTTTTACTTAAATTATAAAACATACCTCTTTACGTTATGTACGATTATGGATTATTTGACATTCACTTGGTGTGCACTAGTGCAGCCAAGAGAAAACATTATTAGCGTCGATCGCATTAGTCATCAGAGGAAATATTTTTTTTTTATTCGACAATAACATTATAATCTGAAAAAACGTTATAATCTGAAGCTACGTAATATTGCAGGATGATATGATTAGGCAAACCCGCATTGAACAATTCAAATTGTGTTGTATAATTCCGTAATTACCGAATAGGTTGTTACGTTTTTCATCCGTGGGACGATTAACGATAATATGATCCTAACTGCTGCAACACGTCATTTACGAAGCGGATAAAAACGCTTTTATGTCAATGTATGCGAATCGCTAACGAGCGTGGGCAAGAACTCGTCGATTCGTTGATTTTTCACGTTCACAACCGAGATCGGTCAGGATTGGTCCAGTCGATGTTGTAATACCGCGAAAAAAGTGAAGAGCGCGAAATTATGCATCGGTGACCCATTTTGGCGAGGCGACGGAATATGGAAGATCACGAGGACATTATTTCGACGAATAATGGTGGAATAACGGATAACGAATTTTCGTTCTATTTTCACGATCAAACTTATGTCACAGCGAGTTTGGATAATGAAGATGGAACGTCATAATCTTATTTCATTTTCTCGTATTATAAATCTCGGTCCCTCGGTTTTATGAAAATGAATATCACCATCGCATAAATACGATCGCACTTATCAAATTACCGGAGCTGTAACTGCAAAGTTTGCACCTGTCAAATAATGGCACCACGTGTGACACATGATATTAGGAAATTAAGAAAAATTTCTCTCGCGCGTCGTATTTTCATCTCGCGGCAAATAATTCACCATCGATTACTCGTAAAGACTAGATAATATAATCGACTAGATAATCAAATTAGAACGGAATTATTATATGGGAGAGGGAGAAAAAATCCTTATACACAAAGCATACAAATATAAGATTTAAATAGAGGACAAACCAGAGCTTATATGTTGCATGAGCTTTCGAGCAGCATCTTTCAAATTTAATTCCGATATATATTCGCGAAGCGAATAATTCAATAGCAATTTTGAATCTTCTCCTGTGATCGAATGGCTGTCAAATATTTAACTTGTTAGACCTCGAGCGTTAACATCTGGAATAAAATTCGCTTATATTTTCGAGAGAAAATAATTTTCTGTACTCGCGCTGAAATATCTCAGATAACTTAAAAGAAGTGGAAAGAGGCTAGATAGGGGATATGTAACGGGATGCGTGTCACCTGTCGCTTTCTGCGAGATACGCTAAACGCCGTTGCCGGTATGGTTCTTACCTGAAGCTTCATCGAAAACGATTCGCACGAATACCTGAAACTCGTAGGTTATTCATGTATTCCAAACTTACGGAATATATGAATAACTACGGCGGGATGTCGAGACGGCGGAGGGAAGGGGAGGCGGGACCAGAACGGAGAAGAGAACGGAGAGACAGGAAAACGCTCAACGAGAGAGAAAGCGCAAAGAGCTCGATCTTATTGATAAGGTCGATTTATCGGCGACACGTGGCCGCGTTTACGTTCACCTCGTCTCGTTTTTCCGTTCGCGTCCTCTAACCGCGATCCTCGATCCCCAGGAACCATTCGTTTTCTCCACGACCCGACATTATCCGCGACGTAAACGCCCGTGTATACCACGTGCTTCCGTTTACGTGTCCCGTCGTTTTTCCTTCTTCGTTTTTTCCTATCTCCTTTCTTCAATTTTTGTTTTTCCTTTCCTGTGGAAAAATGCAGATGGAACGTAGACAGGATTCTATCTATTACTCGCTACTTATGAAAGGCACACGTAAAGAATGATTAAAATACCTAAAAATATTGATAGATACACAGTTATTATCGGAGTTATATTTATCAAATTATGTAAGATACTCGAGTAACGTTGCAGAAAATTTTGATATTTTATCAATTTGAGTATTCTATGTACAAATTTATTATTATTATTTTAATATCCAACAAAATTATTTTCAAATCTGTATCTAGTTACATTTTTAGGTATTTAAATAAAACGGTTCTTTCCACGTATTTATGATTCTCCGAATTGATCGGTGTAACGTAATTAAAAAATTAAAAAGGAGTTAATGCTTTTTCCGAATCAAATTATAATTGACACATACACACAATTTTTAAAAGAACGTAATTTAATTAAAATGTTATCACACATTCTTGAAAATTTTTAGTGGTATGTAACGTGAGCATGTGTAATCGTGTGTAATATTATGTAACTCAGTTGACATCATTTTAATATACGAAGAAATAATGTTTTTCTTTAAATAGATGTTATTACATAAATTATCACAAAGATCTCCATTCTGATCGTTCAGCTTCTGAATTCTGTTTTGAATCGCATGCACGTTTTTCTTACAATGAGTTTAACTTTTCTCGAGTTTTCCCGCGAAGCTTTATGTTCCACGGGCATTCTTTACGAAGCAATCGCCGTTCGATATTCTGTGTTGTCGCCGCCAGTCTCGTGTGCTATTGTTGCGCGTTTGCTTTTGTCTTGCCAAGGAAATACCACGCGATCGCCGCGTACATCGCCAATTACATATCGATCGAATTCTCCAGAACCGACAATTTCGTTCCGCTACCTACATTACGGCAACTCAAATATGTCAGCTAGAACGTAAAACCGTTGACAGTCGAGTTACTTGACGTGTTCTGCTCTGTTTTCGCAGTCGGATTTGCAATAACACGCTATCCTGCATCACGGTATTTATCGTAACGACATATCGACTGGCGTGTATCGCGAAGAAATTTATATTTTGTCATTTCCTCATTAAATATTGAAGATTTAATTGTAAGTATTAAAGTATCGGTTATTATATACATGACGTCTCAATCTATTTTGTCATTCACGTTGTCATTTTGAACGTTCAGCTTGTATTTATCGAAAAATTATGTGAGAATAATCGCGTAAAATTGCACGCGACGCGATAATACGAAGATCGTCTTTGTGTCTCGCCACTTACTCTTTATTTATTAACGAGTTTGAACATTGAACAATTTTATTATGTCCTCTAGGACAAAGGTTCTCAAACTGCAGCGTTATTCAATGCTCGGGAAGGGTGTATCAGGCAAAAAAAAAGTAACAATTAATCCACCTACGTTGCTGTTTGTCAGCGAGAGCGTTAACTGTTTTAATATTACGACGATTAACAATGATGATAGGTTGTACGCGTCAAATTACATAAAATGGTAGAGCGATGGAAAAAGTTCGAGAGCCTCTGCCTTGTGAAAATTACAGGCTTCACAAGGTTTCACATTTGATCAGCTCGTACGAGGAGGCGTGAAATCGCGTTAAACGCGTTAGGTAATTATCCATGGTGAATTTTATTTCTCGTCGCCGTACGAGTTTTAGAATTTTGCGAAACCCTATGGAAACCTACCCGGGTTGGCAACGGAGCCAGCAACGGGAACAGCATGATCCTGCCAACCCAACACTGTGGCGGTAGTGGGATCGAAAGGAGGCGGAGAGCGAAGCCTGTCATCGCGGTAAAGGATTCGTCCTTGCTGCACTCGCTCTCTCCGCCTACTTTCAACCTCACAACCGTCGGCGACGACGAAGACGACGAAAATGACGAGGACGATGAGAACGACGAGGACAACGTCACTTCACTGCGCGCACATTCTTTTTTCCTCCTTTCTCTTTTTTTTTCCTCTCGTACAGTGACTCCAAAAAGTCGAACGGCTTCACGACGGTTCTTTCTTTTTGGTCGCGAGAGAACAAACGGCGAGAAAGTTCGAAAAACGCGGTGACGAATGCGCGATAGTCGCGCCGTAGGTTCCCGCCGTCAACTATCTTCGTCGTTAATCTTCAAGTATTCCCAAGGAACTCCGTAATGAATTTGCTGGAAAACGGAGTAGATCGTCGATGAATGTGTGTGTGTGTGTGTGTGTGTGTGTGTGTGTGTGTGTGTGTGTGTGTGTGTGTGTGTGTGTGTGTGTGTGTGTGTGTGTGTGTGTGTGTGTGTGTGTGTGTGTGTGTGTGTGTGTGTGTGTGTGTGTGTGTGTGTGTGTGTGTGTGTGTGT
>NW_012130079.1:2481641-2483378 GCF_000143395.1 Atta cephalotes | reverse complement strand
ACACATCGGGAGCGTCAGATAGCCTTGACCTATTGGCGCCCCCAAGTCTGGTCCAAACTTCTTGCGGGTTTGGCTTCAATTCTCCAGAGACTCTTCTATACATCAAACACTCCGCCCTCCCCGCTACGTCCCAACTGCGGTACGCTATATTACGTCAGCATTGATAGAAATTGATATGGTAAAGTAAAGAAGCTCTCCAACGTCGTTTTTTATCAAGCCGTTTGAAAAAGATTTTTTTCACTATTTCCACGTCACATTTTCTACCGTCTAAAAGTTACGAAGGAAATATCTGTATAATTATTGGCTTCATATCGAAGAGATGACTTATACAAAAAATAAATATATACGTTATGTCATTTTAAATATACTTTAAGAGCGATATTCGTAATCTGTTCTTATTTTAATAATATCTTAAGATGCTAATACAGTCCTCTGATTGGTTTCTGACATCTTGAGACTACCTCAAATATAAGAATCGATTATAAATATTAATGTAAATTTATGACTTGGATAGCTTTCTTTTTTTCTAATTGTAATTGTGAAAAAAAAAACAATTAATATTTAATTGTTTTGACTTTATTATTATTATTTTAGAATTTATCAATCTGAAAAAATATAGTTCCTTCCTTTTAAAAATGTAGCGTTATTAATCTCTCTCTATGTAATCAGATAACACGCAACTTTAAAGTTGTGAAGAAAAATTATCACTAATTGTTTCACCTTAGCAGCATAAATTATGTAACGAATAGTAATTTATGATTTATATTATTAATCAAGGTTATGTAATCATAAGAAATTTCGATTGAGAAAAAAAAGGTGAATCTTTTCTACTTTCTCTGCAAAGAAACGAATTTTATGCCATTCACTCTCAACAGTACATAACTTTTTCTATTGTTTTATAATTGCAACGCATTCCCGATTGCGTTTTATTCAAATTTATTCAAGACTGTCTCTTTTAATGTTTACATCATTTTATATCTGAAATATCGTCCTCGCCGCGCGCGGCGGAGATTGTAAGGAAGATTCCGTACATCGCGTTGAAACTTCGCCGTCTCGGAAACTGGAGTAACTAGACGGCGACGTCCCCGGTGAAAAATGTGCGGCACATTGTAACGACACGTGGCGGACTCGTTCCCAAGAAAGCACGGCGACTTTCAACGAGGAGGAAAGTACACGCGAAGAGGCACAAAGTCGGACTGAAACTCGATTCCAGGATCACGACCTTCAGCTGCGTCGCAGAGGTTTTCGGGCGGAACTTTATAGACTTTATAGACCGTTCTTGCGATCGACATTTTAATAGAATAATAAAGAAGGAAAAGCACGTGTCCCGTCTTGTTGCTCTTTTCGCGTTATCTTGCGCGTTATTATGAATCGAGACGAGGCCGCCGTGTCATTTACGTCAATTCCGCTGTGCTCGCAAAAATGGAGCGCCGTCGCGACGATAACCTCGCAACGATCCTAAAACGGTTGCATAACGACGCGTGAAATTATTGCCTATGAAATGACATACAGGAGCACATTTTCACTAGAGTAATCGAGAAAGTATTACTGGAAGATGAAGTGACTAGAGAATTACGTTAACGCGGACCATTTATCGACTCATGACGCTGCCCGACTATTTTCAGCGAAGTCGTTCACATAATTTAATGACAGAGAGAGAGAGAGAGAGAGAGAGAGAGAGTGAGAGAGAGGAGGGAGGGGGGAGGAGGAGAGAAGGATAATATATATAATATTACG
>NW_012130079.1:2473246-2478449 GCF_000143395.1 Atta cephalotes | reverse complement strand
AGAGAGAGAGAGAGAGAGAGAGAGAGAGAGAGAGTGAGAGAGAGAGAGGGGGGGGAGGAGGGGCAGAGAAGGATAAATTATATAATATTCGAAAATGCATAGCGACAACTTCTTTCTTCTGGAGGCGCAAGAATTGACATATTTTGATCGTGTGGATCACAATCGAATTGCTATTAAACTGATCGAGAAATTAAATTTGAATTCATAATAAAGATTAGCGCTTATACGGCACTATTGGTTTTGTTATCTTGATGCTCATCGAGCGTGTACCCTGGAAGTATTTGCCAGTAAATGTAGTCGGAAACGTTGGTCTTTCCAACAGATTCTATCCATTGATTACATTCCGCAATTTAAGGATTGCGAGGAGCGCGAGGCGGACCCGACGGCGGCGCGACGAATGCAAATGCACTCGCGTTCCTCAGCGAAACGTGATAAAATTTGCAAGCATCGCTCTCGCCAGAACTTTGCAATTAAATACTAATCAGCACGGCTCGAATCTAATTTCGGTGCGGAAGGATCGAAAAAGACGCGAACGCGTACGATCCGATAGTGATTTCGTCATCATTCGGTGATCTAATTAAAACTTCTTACACGCAAAATGCACCGCAAGTCTTTCCATTAATTTTTATTTATATCAGATATCAACGAGTCAATTTTCTTGGGTTACAAAAATTAGGGAAGAAAATGATTGGCGTGCAGTTTGTGTTGGAACTGGAAATTGTTGTTATATTAAAAATTCATACAAGAATATTATTAGGCACCGAGAAAGATCTGCCTTGATCAAATATGGGCTTCTTTAATCATTCGTATTAAATTAGAGTAAATTTATTGCATTTGAACTGAGACTTGAACAGAAATAAATTCGGATGTTAAAATTTCCTTCGTTTTGATTTGTAGTTTTTATTTTATTTGATTTTTTGCTTCAAGACAGTACATTTCTTTTTTGTATAGGAAAAGAGGCAGGTCAAGCCCTATGGCTTGCCTATCGTTATTAGATTCCCTTCATTTCGCACGTGCGCGCTGATCGAATTATGCTTTTTATCGAGATGAGCGTTTAGCAAATCTATCGATATTTCCGATCGCGAGGTAATCGAGTTTAACTGGAGACTAATTTTCAGTAGTCGTCCGAGTCGAGAGAGAGAGAGAGGAGAGGGGGGGGGTGAGGGCCCTCTCTAGCGATAAAGCAACGCACACTTTAATTATCGTACTGTCAGATTCGCTGTGCGTCCTACACGGAAATTGTATTAAGCTATTTCATCGAGACGTCATAATACCGCATAATCGAGTTATATGTCTTTATGCCGTGCGCAATACTGGTCGCGATAATTGAAAAACCACAGGGCGCGATATTAATCCGTCGAATTGACGTACCAATTCGGCCTACGCAAGACTGAAAAAAAAACGTGTCAGAAAAGTCGTACACATTTCCGTCGATTGCACTACGACTTCATCTCGAATCTATATCTCTCACATTTGCGAATTAAATGCGTGGGCGGAACAAACCGCGATTTTGCGAAAAGATCAACTCCGCGCGTTTCTCTCGCAAATTGGGAAAAACAAGAAACGAGACGTTTTCGCGAATATAGAGCTCGTCGATACAACATCGGCGATCTTGGACGATTTAATCCAACACCGATGTGACAAAAGATGGAAAAAGAAGATGAAAAGGGAGGAGAAAGAGTTGCTCGTCACGACGAGATTCCGCAAATTATACTGTTTAAGGAACGAGGGCGCGACCGGACCTTGCGCAACGAATACAAATGGAGAGCTAGCCGGCAGCCGCGTCCCTTCGGCGCGCGTGACAAAATTCGTAAAGGAGCTCTCGAAGCCAAGCAACCTCTATCACCCTCTTCCTCTCGCTCGCGCCGTAGGGTATATACTCGCGGGGGATTTCACTGACATACAGGAGAGAAAAAGAGAACCGTTTTGGCGACAACGTGATAATATTTCTGAACTTGGGGAGGGACTCGTTCTCGCTGGTGAAGAAAAAAAAAATTCGTCGGTCGGTATCTTGAAAGAGAGACCGAGAGAGCCGTTGGTCTACACCGAAACAGGTTTCGTAAGTGCCGCTTCGGCAATAAAAAGAGACGGCGAAGAAGAAAACGAGGGAGACAGAGAGAAAGAGGCACGTAACGCGACCGCATTCACGACGAGCGCATTTACATGTTACGTAAAATTTCGTTGGGACCCGCGATACACGACACGTCGCAACGGATGGCGATCTCTCGCGCGCTATGCTCGCCTCCCGGCCCATTCGCATCTCAATGAAAGTCCAGATGACTTTTGCCACGGGAGATCGTAGGGAAATCTCTCTCTCTCTCCCTCTGTGTAGTGTTCATCTCGCGAGCTTTTGAATATGTACAAATTTAGAACAAGATAAACAGATTTAATCAAAACTTCAGCGAGTAACGTAAGACACGTGACAAAATCGACGACAATATTTATTTCAGTGAAAGTCATGTAGAAAAGGCAGAAGGATATTCATTTATTTGCGTATAAATTGGAAGAATAGCAATAATTTTTAACCGGTTAAGTTATTGCCTGAGGAAGGATTAAATCATAAAAAGCTCGAATAGTGTTTTAAAACAAATTTATTTGCAATTGTCAGATGTGCTGGTTGTTATCAATACACTCTTATTATCCATCGATCGTATGACATTTAATTTTTTTCTTTATGTACCTGTTTCTACAAATGTAGATTAATTTAAATCTCGTGTTCAACTCAATCTACATCTTTTTCTAATTTTCAGAACTAGAACTGAGATTAAAATTAAACTACATTGGTAGAAACGGAAACATTAGTGACTTTAATCATTCGTTTAAACTTCAAAACTTCATTGCTTTAAAGATATTTGTGCAATGCATTCGCACACACTACGTATTATCGAAACGTCTGTTTTTATATGGTAGAGACACGATACTAGGACGGCAATGTAAAACGTCCGATTTATCATGCGTTCGATAGCTTGTTTTAATGTATCGCAGCGACGGAAACGTTGCAAATAGTGGCGAACTAAAAAAAAGGCGGAGCTTTTACTCCAATTTTCAAGGATGATAGATCGTCCGGCCGTATTTCAAAATTGGAGCGGAACGAACGTATAACGCTCTCTCGGGCTTGCCGCGCCGGTTATCGCGCGCTCCTTCTTTTTTATCCGATACGACGACATTACCGTGCCGCGACGTTATTTCTGTCTTCGCGACTGACTCATCGACGTCTCGGAAAGAAATGACCCTTGGTCGCGATACCGTCGGCTTTGCATGCTTATCAGTCCGCTCGGCGCAAAGGCGACGCTATCGGAAAGAATGTTCCCGTACAGTCACAGGCCAAGTCTCAAGTTCGTCGGCGGAACCTTCATTCGCGTCTTTGACGCGACCACCACTTATTCCGGATATGTCGTAAATCAGATTTTAAAACGTTATCAAATTTGCATAATACACGGTTAAGGATGCTCTTGAACAAGATTCAGGCGCCTCGCCACTTTCCAAGTTAAATATGGCTAGCGTGTCGAATGTCTCGGAAAGTCTGTTAGGCCTCGAGAATATTTTATTCGCGTGAATTCAATCAGATAATTTGATGCGATATACCTGTGGGCCTTGATTAGGAGTTCTTATCTTAATATTCTTGAGAAGTAGCCTCTCTCTCTTCTAGCGTATGAAAAAGAAATTACAATTTAAAATTCAACATTTCGTGTCATAACAAGAAATAATAATGCGATAAACCGACGAGCAACAGTAACCAGTGCGATGACATTCGATCCTCGCGCAGTTTTCTGTTTTTCTTGCCGTTTATAACCATTCGCACGACTTCTTCTACTTAAAGCCACTTGAGGCTACCATTTATAAAGTCTGGCAAGTTCCTCCTCGCAGCACATCGTGTGAATCTACCGCGTGGTTTTCTCTCTTTTTCCTCTTATCCCATTCATAAAGCAGGAGATATTGAAAAAGAAATGGCAAGAACAATTTCGCTTTTGCTGGCGGGGGCAAAAAAAAAAGAGGAAGAGAGAAAGAGAAAGATTCTCTCTCGCTGGAGGAAGAATTCACCTGCTGATCTAAGTCACCATTTGTATTGTCCGCGTATATTGCGGGCACATGTGGCTCATAAAATCGTATCGCGTCCAGCCGTTTCCATTCGAAGATATTTCTGTGCGCGCACGCGGATAAAAACAAATATGAATGGCAGCGATACCGGCGGCAACGTTATACGCCATCCACGACCGCGTCGTTTAAAAGGTTAATGTCGATATTCCAATGAATGTAAATAAACATTTTTAGCGACACTCCGCGAACTGATCATTCTGGCGAATCGTAGAAAAAGATCAGGAATTACAAGAGAGAAAGGCGATCGTTACAGAATCGTCAACATACTTTTATGTTTCCTTTTCTCTTTTCTCCCCTTTTGGAATGCATTCTTTTTACTATTTCATTAAAATTGTTTAATTAAAGACATTCAGGAAGTAATTTGTCTCCATTGAGTTCGATGAATAAAAGAGTGGGATCCACGAGAAATAATATTGCTTTTCATTGTTCATTATCTTTCCATTTTATTATTTCGCAACAAGAATCTTACCTAGAAGTGCAATGTGAAATGGACGCACTGAATTATACCGTCAGGTGGAGTTAACACGAAGAGATTCGTGTATAAGAAACTCTCAAGGTCGCTTCTTTGAACAGATGGATTTTACGGGGTTTAGTGTTCAGCAAATAACATTTGCCGCTTAGTTTGGTATACGAATATGGTTTGCCGTTTAGTGGCTGATGTATTGATGCAAAAGCCAGCCGTGTTTGGACAGCATCTACTCGGTGGAAAAAGCGAAATGGGTTTACCGGTTATATGCTGTTTTGACCGCAAAAACCGACCAGTTTCTACAACAATTGAAGCAACTGGTCGCAAAATCGCCTTTATTATTCAGCTCTCTAGTGAAAGAGCGAAATGTTGAGCATCTTTTTTTCGGCAATTTAGCTTCTCAGTTCTTCAATTCTGCTCTCTAGCGAAATGTTGAGCTTTTTTTTTGACAATTTAGCTTCTCTGTTCTTCAATTCTGCAATTTGCGTTCACGGTAAACGACTCGGAAAATCCAGTATCTAAATTTTACTGTCTCCGAAAAGGAGGTTCTTTCTAAATTCTTTCTTATTAAGCAGTGTGTGTGTGTGTGTATATATATATATATATATATATATATATATATATATATATATATATATA
>NW_012130079.1:2464869-2469103 GCF_000143395.1 Atta cephalotes | reverse complement strand
CTCTCTCTCTTTCTCGTGCGCGCGTCCGCTCGCCTCTCTCTCTCTTTACCATTAAACCTCACCCTCCTTTCCCTCTTCCTTCCCTCTCGCTCCTCAAATGTACTTCTCCGTTTCTTCCTCTTCCTCTCTCTCCCACGCACGTGCGCTTCCTCTCTCTCTTTGTCGCTCGTTTTCCCTCCTTTTCTCTCACGATCGTTTCATCTCCTTTATTCCGCTTCCCTTCTCCTCTCGTCTCTCTCTTCTCGTCCGCACACTCGTCCACCTCCCACATCCATTGCCCTCCTCTTTCTCCCCGTCTTTCTTCTTCTTTCTTCGTACGTCTCTCATTCTTTGCATCCTCCATTTTTGTTTTTTTTTCTTTTTATGACTGTCCTCGTCCCGCTCGCGGCCAAGGATAGTCGATGAGCGGACTCGACAGGGTTAATCGATCGCCGGCGATCGATGGTAAATCATGGCACGCGCCCCGGCGATCGATTGAGATAGATCGATCGTAAGTGCAGCCCGCGCGATCGTTACCCGGTACGCGGCTACGTCGGCCGCATCGACGATAAGGCACTACCGCGGAGAGAGAAAGAGAGGGAGGGGGAGAGAGAGAGAGAGAGAGACGAGCGTATAACGGTCACTCTCCGTGCGCGTAGCAGCCAACGACGAAGCCAGGGCCGAATTTACAACGGATCGGTACGTCCTTTCCACCTATGGACCGAGGACATTATGCAAATTAGCTCTTGCGCGCGAGCGGCAAGATTGTATTTGCGTGAGGATGTTGCAATGGTAAGATTCTTGAAGATGCGATCGGGGAAGACGGGTTCGCGCTCACATATTTACGTAGGTGATCTTTTTTAGATTCTATACTAGTGAGCCTCCTTGAGGCATCTCCATCTTTATCTTCATCTTCATCTTTATCTTCATTTCGCCTTACTCCTTATTTTCATCCTCACCTTCGTCCTCACCGTTAGTACATCTTATATTGGCTTTTGTAATCTACTGACAATGCTGACAGTTTCGTGGTCGTAAATACGGCTCTTCGAAATACATTACTACTACTGTCTGTGTGTAATGGAGCACTTCTTAGATGGAGAACATTCGATTCGATTCGGTTCTGTTTGGTTCAGGTGTACATGTGTAAAGTTACGAGCGATTATCGTGGCAGAAAGTTTGCGACAAGTATGTACAATGCCGAGCAGCAGTTGCTGTAAAGAAGGTCATAAATATTGCAAACAGTTCGACGACGAGTTTGGATTTAGATGATGCATTCTTAATTTCGATTACTGAAAATATAGACTTCGCGAGGTCAACGTATTATGATGCTTCATGCTCAAAATTACATCAATGATGCTGCATTGCGAGTGTTAGTATCTACCAGAAATATCAGAAAGTTGCGAATTTTTAAGATCGATATAAGAATAATTTTCAACAATTGAAGTCTGTTTCCGAGTAAAATAACATCTTTTCATTTATTTTATTTACATTTTCTTATACTTTGTTTAATCCTAAGTAGATTATTCTTTGCGAATTCTGAGATTTTTACAAATGATAAATAATGACGATGTAATCGTTGCCTAAATAAGTTACCTGAACGTTTCTCAAATAGTAGCTCGTTTAAGATGCATTTTGAATTCTCTGATTGTGCGCGAGAGTTTCGAATTGAATATAAAATAAGTTGACGTATATATACGTATATATACGGGGGTTTAGAGAATAGCGAAGAGGATGAAATGCTCAAGTGCGACTGAAACAGGCAGATCCAGAATTAACAATCGGTTTTGCCGGATATATACGTATATACATCTCTAATAACACACATCTATATTTTCCCTACGTTTTCATTACTCCTCGCAATGTAATCCCGGCGACGCCGATAAACAATTAACGATTGCGGTATTAATCGGCCACGTCACGATGCGGCTCGCCTCATTCCTCATCATCGCCGTTAGTTGTCGTCATCGTCATCACTGCCGGTGCACGCTGCCCGTCGCTTATCGTCGTCGTCGTCGTCGTCGTCGTCGTCGTCGTCGTCGTCGTCGTCGTCGTCGTCATTGTCGTCGTCGTCGTCGTCATCGTCGTCGTCGTCGTCGTCGTCGATCGCGAGCGGCGCGATCGATCTCGCTCGGGGAGAAACGAACTGAATTATTATTCCCCAGAGTTGATTTCCGATTCCGTTCTCCGCGGGACACGATGGTGCGCCACGGTGTGCCTCGTATAACCAAAATAAACCTCGTGTGTACGTGCGCGGTCAGCGAACGAAATAAAGAAAAAAAAGGAAAAAAAGGGCAGGGATAAAGGGGAGGGGGAAGGAAGACCACGAAAATATCGGACGGAGGTCCAGTTCCCGCGCGAGATCGATCTCCTTTTTTCCCTGCCCTCCTCGCCTCGCCGGTTCTTATTAATAATCGATTCGAATAATCGATCGTGTAGTCATCGCCGGTCATCGCTGTGTCCGCTCGCCTTCGCCCTGGCACACCGATCCATCTGCCTATATTCCGCTCCGCCTGGATGCACGACCACCGCCACCGCCGTCGCCGTCGCCATAGCGCGCCGCGCTCGCCGTTACGTTGTGCGTATGCGTCAGCACGTACAATATCTCTGCGTGCACACGTACTACGTGTCCGCGTTCGCGTTGCGTCTGTGTGTTTGTTTGTTCGTGTGCGATGTGTACAATGCGCGCGACCGCGGAACGCGAGGATGTATTGCGACGGAGCAAGCGCAAGAAAGAGAGGAACGGAGAAAACGTGTGTGTGCGCGTACCTCTATGTGTGTCTGCGTATATGTGGGTACGTGTGTGGGTGCATACGGTGACCCTGCCGCGCTGGATGAGTGGGTGGAAAATCAGGGGCGTAACGAGTATCTTCGAGAATTCAGCGCACTCGCGAGAAATGCGCAGCTACGTCTCGGTATTCTTTAACACTCTCGTCGAACCAGGAATAACAATATATATTTTGCCGTGTGACTCTTGCGAGAAGAAGTTTGCGCTCTTCGTGAACGAAACATTATCGTGCCTTGTACGTTCTCTCCGAATCTTTTATGTCTGTTTTCCCTTTCCTCTCGTACTTCTTTCTTTTTCGCGTATATATTGGTTTTGTTTTAAACATGGAAAGCATTCGAAAGTGCGTTCGAACAAAACAAATGTCGCGTTTTGGCTAAGTTTGTTGATTATCGAAATCCGTCTTCTTTCAACAACATCTACTACATTCTCTTTTTATTCTTCTTTTTGAACATCTAATACTACGAATCTTTTATTATCGTCCAATTTTCGTACATAGTTTTATTATTACATAAAAACTTTTCTACAAGTACATTAAAAACAAAGAATTTCGAGCAGTTGTATTATATTAATTATGTTTCTACCATCTTTGTTACGCGACTATTAGATAATCTTTTTTATAATGAATAATACGAAATCTCATATACCAGATTTTACAATGTTCCACGCGATAATTCATAGACTTTCTCCTGATTAAATTTCCGAAATAGTCTTCAGGAAGCCACGATGAAATTCTACATATCAGGCGTTCGCTCTCCTCTCTCTCAAGGGTGTCAAAGCCAAAACCTCTTGACACGCTCCTGCCTGGAGCGACACGTGTCCGTGTGTGCGTGCGCGCGCGCGCGCGCGCGCGTGTGTGTGTGTGTGTGTGTGTGTGCGTGTGTGTGCGCATAGCCAGGTTGCCACGAGAGGAGGCCCCCAGAAGGCGAGAGACGAGGAGCGAGTCAACGAGCGAGAGGGATGTAACGGTCAGGGAGGACGAGGGAGGTGATGTTCACGCGTAGGAGGAAGAGAAAGGGATTGAGGGAGAAGGAGATCCAACGGGTATGTGTGGAACACGTGTGCGTGAAAGAAGGACGGCGCGAGGTTGGACGAGGATCGTCGCTTCGCGAACGAAAGAGAGAAGAGATCAGCCGAAAGGGGGGTGGGGGGAGGGGATAAGACTAGCACGCGAGAAAGAGGGATTCAGTCGGTTGAACAGCGACAGCGACATCGTCGAAGCCCACATACACATACACACGATCTACACACACGCCAGCGGATGCACACTGGGCCGTCAAGCTCGCGCACTACAGACTACCAGACTCCCACCACGAACTTTTGGAAAAATCAATAGAATACAAGAAAAGCCCATGGTGCGCCAGGCGAGCGGAGCCCTCTCTTCGTCCACCCTCATCATTTCCCTCTCTTTTTCTCTCTTGTCTTCATTCTCGCTTTTTCTCTCTTCCTCTCTCTCTCTCTCTCTCTCTCTCT
>NW_012130079.1:2456713-2462993 GCF_000143395.1 Atta cephalotes | reverse complement strand
GTGTGTGTGTGTGTGTGTGTGTGTGTGTGTGTGTGTGTGTGTGTGTGTGTGTGTGTGTACTCTATTATATATGGGATACGTCCCTGACCAATCGCGGCTCTTTTAATGATGGACTGCGCGAGCGGTCCAAAAAGAAGTGTGTTTGGCGAAATTTTGCGGGTTGAAAATTAATTGGAATTAATCACGGAAGGAACACGTCAGCTCGACAATCGCATATCACTTTAAATATAACTACGAAGGTAATATTGTATTTATTGAGATATTTACTGTATATTATGATTAATTATGATTTCTTTTTGTGCGATAAAAATTGATGTATTTATTATTTGATTCTTGACGCAAGTCTTCGGTAGTTTCATTGGTTGGAAATACTATATATTGAGCACGGGAGTTGAAATGGGACACGAGAGGTTTGTGATGTTGACTTTAAAACGACATGCCTAGTGTATTATCATCTTTATCGCTTCTGACGTATTCCCGAATGTGTGATAAAGTTGGAGAAGAAACACAAGAAAATGAAAAATCTTCGAAATAAAAAGTTTACTAGGTTGGAAGTATAAATATACTTCTAACGGCGTGTTTCACTTTGTTAAAGCTTTGTTAAAGCAATTTAGGCAATTTCAAAATTTTAACGAAAATCAAATTGATTTAATCTTCATTAGCTTTACCATTTTACTTGTTGCGTACGATAAGATACTGGAATGTTTAGAGACATATCTAATTTTGTTAGACACAACGAAGACAACTCGATTTTAATGATTTTCCATACAATGACTTGATTCGACTATCATCTCTCTAAATCAGAATCAGTGGATAATCACTGACAGTCCAAGTATGCCACTGGTAAACAGTAAATTAAATGTGAGATCCCTAATCTAATTAATCTTGTTTTTAGTGCTTGTTTTTTGCTTAAACTCAATGAATATGGTACCGAAAAATTGAAATTAACGTGCAGATATCAATATTTTAATTATATAATGCTCAAACATTCTTCCTTTTTTAATTGAACTTCACTGATTATCAGTACCAACTGTGCCACTGGGTAATTAGTGACTATCCACTGATTCAGATTTAGAGAGATTGTGTTTCGATACTGGCATGTGTTATGGCATTCTCGAAAGTGTTAGTGTCTCGTTTGTCCGAGTGAAAAAAGCAGCCATCAATTCATAGTGAGAAAGAAGGTGGAATATGAGTCGCGTCTTTTCCTAGCACACTATTGACCAAGAGCGCGAACCGCGTACGTGCGTTTTCGCTCGGTGAAAACGAGAAGCAGGATGACGCGGTTGAATTCCCCCCTTCCCGTGATTGTGGTGCAGATTGCTCTCGTGTGCACCGTCTGCCAGTCACCCACGCCATGTTCTTGGCCCCTCCTCTCCTCCAATTGCATTTTTCTCTCGTAGAATTTTTCTCGATTGCGAGAAGAAAAAGCACGCGCGGAGTTGTCTACGATTTGTTCTTTCGTCTACCTTCATACCGGGATAGTGCCGTAGATCACGCGATGATTCCGAAACCTGCATTCGTAATAATTTTTGCAGACATGCAGCGAGCGAGCAGTCCTATTCGAGGAGTCTAAGATAATAGAAATATCTTGGTCGATCCAATCGTGGGTGCTGTGATGAACCGCGATTTTTCTTCACCTATTTTTACAGTCAGATAAAATTAACGGGCGGGATTTTTAGCACGCGCAGAATAATTTTGGTATTATGTTCTCTTAATTGTGCCAAGAGTATCCGGATGATATATTTGACATTCGTGGCTGGAAAAATATTCATACGTAGCCGCCGCCGAAATGCATTATTAATTGAAACAAATGCGTTTTGCCGCGAGTATGCACTTTCATTAGAGCTCTCTTAATGAAGAAGTGTCACGAAATAATTAAACTTATGATGATAAAACATCATTCCGTGATACTCTCTCTCTTATGCGATGCTCAATTTTAGATGCTCCGGAAGCATCTGTTTCGTCTTAGATAAAAAACCATGGGGTTCGCGCCGTATCGAATTCATTCAAAATGCACATCCGACCGTGCCTTCCTTTCATTTGCGACATTCTGGGTTCTCAACATCTCCCCCCCCCCTCCTCTCTCTCTTTCTCTCCTAAAGCATCTATTCGAGTAATTACGGAAAGGCGCGAAGGGCAACGACGTTAGATCCAAGCGGAATTGGAGCTTGGCTCCTACTAAACGGAACTGACCCAGCTTCGCGGCTTTCTACCCTCCTCTGATCTGCCTCTCACCCTCTCGCTCACTAGCTCTCCCAACCTCTCATTCTCCTCTCCCATCCTCATCCCGCTCGTGATCTCGCTTTCTCCCCCTCTCGGTGTTCGCTCTCCCCCACGGTCGCCGACGAGACACCCTCGAGAAGTTTCAATTTATACAGAAAGTCGTCATGACCGAATGCACAAATACGTGCGCCGTATTCCGACAGCTTACTAGTCCATTCATATCAGCTGATATGACGTAAACACGGGGAAATCGTGGCGCAACAAGATCCCAGCTTTGTACCGCGACTTTTGAGCCAATGTACGTCACATTACAGCGTACTCCTCGTCGTGCCCTTTAATTGGCTTTCGAATGAAGAACTTAAAGATTTTATCAACTATTTCTCTTAGGCCATTGCAATTTTCCATTTGACGAAATCCGACAGATTCATATTACATTTAGATTGAACGAATAATCGAGAGAGTCGGCTTCTTCAAATATCCGAATTAATATTTGAGAAATATATTAAATATAAATACTAATCTTTCTCCCAGTATATTTTCACATTCTAGTCAATGAATGTTTGAAACATTGGATCAGATTCAAATACTCGAGTTACGTTCCATTGATGTCTAAAGCATTGAAAGAATCCTTGATATTTTTGGCACATATATCGACTGTAAAATTTAAAATATGTCAAAAATGTCTAATTTAAATTATATTTCATAAATATTGGAATTTTATATAATGATATATATTCAGCGAATATATTTCGAGCATTACCTACTCCACGAATATTCTATGAATACGAAATCTATGAAAATTCAAAGAATGCAAAATACTAGTTCAGACGCACTTGATCGAGTGGAATGTGAGTTGCGTTCTACAATTGTGACGTCGCTTTCGGCATCAGAGCGGACACCACGCGGTAAAGAAGCGAAAGGGCGACAGGATTGCACGCGTGGCCATTCAGTTTAAAGACCTTGAGAGGCACGCGACGAAAAAGAGCATTCCTTTGCTGCCACCGCCAGCCGAGGGCTGGCGGCGTTATGGTTGACGCCTTTTCTCGGTAGAGGTAGATGAGCGGTCGGTAGGGAACCAGACTGGGAACACCTGTCGTTATAAATTACCGCGATGTGTTACGAGTAACGTGAAAGAGTAGTTGCGCCGGTCTTCCTCACCCCCGCGAGAATTTCACACTCATCTCGCATTTCGCATATTCTCTCTGTATTGTGCTCTTTTTATGTTAAGAAATTATTTTTAAAAAATTCCGTGTGGTTAGAAATATATTACGATTGTAAGTCGAGATTTTAAGCACAGAGAGAAAAATATAAGGGGAATAATATTGTTAAGAATATAATGTTTATGTTTTATATCACAATAATTAGAGAGATGATGAAGTATGATTTTTACAGACTTTGCTTGCCTTCGGAGTTATCGGAATCTGTAATACAGTTGGATCTGTAAGATCGATTTAATTTATGTTAATTGAAAGACACTAATTAATACAAGGAATTAAAATTATTTTAATGAGAATAATCTAAATTTGCAATTATAACAAAAAGAAAATTAAATTGTTTGACAAAATTGACATTTTTGACAAAGAGGTTTATAATTAAATGCGTTCAATAGATCGACCGGCTTTGGAAAATTAAATGTGTATATTAAGAGACTAATTATAACGACAAATAATTCTTGTCTACTATAATTTTCTGTCTATTTTTGATTCGGAAAATGATTAAGAAATTAAAAGTATGTAAGTGGATCGAGAATAGACACAGTCAAACAAACAGTCAGACAAGGGTAAACGTTGCAACGATAAACAAAGAAATTCACAAATCTTTAATAGTCAAGTCTCTTCACTGCTAAACACGCGAGGGACGGCACGTCGAGAATCTCTCCGTTTTCCATCGTAATAGAGCGAAGAATTATTTTCGGCTCGAAGTAAGGGAGGGTGACAGGTATATTATCACAAGCCGAGGAAATCTCCGCGCGGCTTTATCTCGGGGCGGGCCGGGGCCACCCCTTGGCGCGGCAACGAAATTCTGAATACGTCACTGGTGTCAACCCCCGCGTGGTAGGCAGAGGGTCGTGTACCCTTCCCCGTCTGTGTGTCTGCGTGTGTGCATGTGCATATGTGTGGGCCGCACGGCGGGGTGTGTGTGGCGGTGAGAGGAACGCGCGGAACGCTTTATGAATGGAATGTTTCCACGCCAAGTGTGGCGAGAGAGGCACCCGTGTGTCCCGCGTGTAAACACAATAATACCGACGTTTCCATTCATCAGGTCGACCCCGGCGGAGTGGAGCGACCTCGAGAAATGCCTTTGGAGGCGCCACGTGAACTTTGTGTAAGCGCGCGTGTGTGCGCGTTGCTCTCTTTCTCTTTTTCTCTCTTTCTCTTGTCTTTTCCTTTTTTTTTATGCCCTCGCTGCCAACCCTCTTTGGCTATTTAAAAGACGATTCGGCTCTCGACTGTGCCGTCGACCTCAATTCATTTATCATCCCTCGCGTCTGTTTCTGCATTCGCGAGTCCAGAGGCCGATTATGTTGCGCAATTTGATGCTCCTTGAAATTTCTTCGCTTCCAGTACCGCAATCAGAAACGTAATTCGACAATTAATGAAAGCGTAGTCAGAAACGTCCGCGTGTCGACGAACGTAACGGGAATTGCGTGCGCTGGCAACTGACGCTTACATCTGTAAATGCTTAATCACCAGACAATGAAAGGTTTATCAAAGGAAATAATATCAAGGAAATTTACACGGTACGTTCTGTTCTCTTAAATACATTAAATAACAAGAAAACGTCACAATTCCGAGGAGCGAGAAAATAAATTCTTAACCGATTTAGCGAAGTAATATTATGTGCGGTAAAAGCGATTATTTTAGGACCGCAAGTCTACGAAGAATGATTGCAAATGTCGGATCGCAAATATATACAAAATACACGAACAAAAACATGAAGTCTGTGTCTATATTGGCGGATCTAGAAATTTATGAAGGAAGGTCATTAGCACATTTTCGAATATGAATAGAAAATATTAAATTATTATTTAAATTATTGAAAAGTATTATTAAAAATATTATTAAAAATATTATTAAATGTGTAATATATAAGATTCATAATTTTATTTAAATATTATATTAACGTAAAAAAGAATAATACAATGAAATCTGTGTTTCTAGGAATTTCTTAAATTAAAAAATATTTTCGGAATACAAAATTAAGCATTTTATAAATATTTATAAATATTTTATAAATATTTAAAAAATATTTGAAAATATATCACATTTTGTAAATATTTTTAAAAAAGGAAACTCCAAGGCTTCCATGGATTTTCTCGTGAATTCGCTTATCAAAAATTCGATCGAAGATTATAAACCACATGATTTTTTACATGACACAGAAACACACTGCAAAAAGTAACGTTGAGATTACTACTCTACTCATTAAATAACGTGCAATCAAAATGGTGAACTACTGCCAAGTATACTCACGTAAAACTGTTAATAACGAGCTTTCCATTCAACAGGTCGACTGTGCGTCGCGGCGCGAATCGGCCTCTAGATGCACGTTTTAGAGGCGCCACGTGCAGCACGTGTCCTCTCTCGTTTCTCTTTCTTTTATGCAACACGAAGAAGGAACAGATCGCTATTTAAAGGGCGATTCGAATGCGGGTCACAGCTCGCGCGTTGTTCAAATTATCTTTGTTTCCGTGTCACCGAAAATAGCATCGCTCGCCGACGCACGATTCTATCCACATGCGAAATGATGCCTCTTATATCAGTAGCGATAACGCAATTATCATGTGATTCAACAGCATTAAACGCCTGTACGCCAGGAGCATTTTTCCCACGTTCGTTTATATTTTATTTTATCGATTGTTTATTTGAAATAAGACATTGTGGCGCGGACACGCCGCAATTACCTTAGAATGATAGGGTGGAGTAAAAAGCGGTTTTCATGGGGGAGCGCTACACTGCCTCGCTGATATTGAAATATTTATGTTCTATGCAAATTGCTTGATTTCTTCTCTTGTCTCTAGCGATACTTTTTTATCTTGACTTCAGTTTTATATATA
>NW_012130079.1:2436192-2455912 GCF_000143395.1 Atta cephalotes | reverse complement strand
GGAATAAAAACGTACGTAAACAGATATTTCAAAATGCAAAATTCGAAATAAGATAATTGCGTAATGCATATATTGATATTTACATATATTTACATATATGTTAATATATTAAGTGCTTAATTAATCTTCTCTACCTAAGAATAAAATATTAAATCGCGTGTTGAAACGTGGCCTGCGCAAATTATTAATATCCGCGCGTTTTCGCGTTATTATTCGCGTCGCTGCATCATCGCGATTAATGCGCTAAAATGTATTGTTGGCGAATAAGGAGAGTCGCGCGCGCCGACTTCGTAGCGGACATTCATTTCGTAGCGCATCTACATTTCTTATGACTTCATACTTAATTCAGGTCTTCATAAACTTCCGGGAAGTATTACGAAAGCGTGAGAGAGAAAAAAATGAAAGAAAGAGTGAGGGAGAGAGAGGAGGCACGCATGCCAAGTACGAAAGTGCGTGCAGCTACTAAGAGCAAAGGGGGATATAAACGCAATGTTTGCCGTGTGCCGTGCGCGAGTATTACGCCATGATCAAGAACGTGCTCCTCTCGCCGCGAGAGTACCTACAGCTTCTCGTTTCGAGAAACTACCCTCTTCGACACGGCGCGGTAATATGAAAACCGCGTGTTTACCACGGGCGGTAACACGCGGCCGAGGAGGATTAATTTAAGTTTAATTTTAATCAAGCGCCCGCGACCTCAATTTGGTTCTCTTTGAGAAACGAGATTTTTGCGCACACACGCACGCATACACACACGCATGCACCCACACATACACACACACGCGCGCGCGCGCATACACACGCACATATGCGTATAGGACATCAGAGCAAAACTTTCGTGATGCCTCATCCTGCAACCCCGGGACACCAGGACTCTGTCAATGTTGCGAGTTACGTTTACCCATGGGAAATCTGCTCACGGATGCGACGCGCGCGATCCAATACATTTTCTTTATACACTTTACTCTCTCGTAATTACGAAATAAGCAAACACATCCCGGATTATGAAGGGACTCTCCATCCGTACGTTTCTCACTTCCGGTGTTGTGTCGCTGATGCAATTTCACGTGATATTCTTGCATATTCTCCCGTGGCAATCATTCGATCATTCTTAATTGTATCTTAAACGACACAATTTTTAATTTTAAGAGATAAGGTTTTTGTTTTCAATGTGAATAATTTTTTAGAAGCGACGCGTGCAATCATTTTGTAAAATTACTTTATATTGATTCAATTAATATTGGAAAATGACGTATATAGATATGTATATTTCTTAAAAGTAAAATAATGTAAATATTATTGTATCAAAATATTTTAGCGCATATAATTATATAATATAATTTCTAACAATGTTATTTTAGAAAATTACAATTTACTTATAATTTGTACTTTTTAATAATAAGAGATTATGGAAGATTCTTGATGTCATTATTATATCTTAATATTATGAATAATTAAAATTATGAATCATAAAATAAATCCAGGTTACTTATCTTTTTAGATTGAAAAATTTTTAATTTTTAATTGTAGGAACCAAAGCAAAAGCCGGATCAACTTAAGAAAAAGTCATCCAATTTATCCATGATAGCGAACGTTTGGGCCTTATCCTGTGCCTTAGACTTGGGTTTACTTCGCGAATCTTCCCTCAAGGAAGTCGTCATCGCGAGTTGTTCTGAGTTGGACTTTCCGTCTACCACTGAGGACGCAGGGAAATCTTCTGATTTCGAAAGGAATGATCACGAAGATGACGCTACCAAGTCCGCGAATATCTTCGGTAATTCATGGCCGTTTATCGACCCGACACAAATTAAGCAGATCACTAGTACGAAACCCGCCCAAAGGAAGCGAAGGAGAAAAGTAAGATTATCATTGAAACGGTATAAGAAACCGAGGACCGTATATTCGAAAATCAATGACGCAATAGTGAATCTTGCGATCGAGAATGAAACCTCACTGCCACTGCAAGGATCCGAGCGAGAAAATTTGAACGTATCTCATGATCGGTCGGCAAGATTATCGGCGAGGAAGAACTCTTCGTCCACGCGATCTCGCGCTCTCCGCAATGAAGACGAGCGTTTGTCCGAAAGTTCCGAATCGAGCGAAGACGAAGAAGAAGTAATTAGTCAAACGAGCTCGGAGATCGCTCCGGTTGATTATTCTGGCTCCGGATACTCCAAATTCTACTCGCAAAGTCATGCGAAGGAAGACTCGCAAAATCGGGAGGAGTTATCCGAATATCCTGATTATTTCATGAACGTCTTGCGAATCGATGATAGCATCGAGAATAATGATCTCGATACTTCGGAGGATGTAAAGTCGATTGCTGATACTTCTAAGGATGATGACGAGCCTTTGCTCGTCAAGTTTGCGAAATTTTCGGAACGACGTGCGACACGCAAGAGTCTTGAGAATGAAAACGTTTCACGTAAAACCAGAGGAATGTTATTGAGAAAGAAGAAATCCGAGTTGGAAAACGGTAGGGATCATTCTGTGATGTCGAAGAGAAAGAGAAATAAATCGATGGAACAGAAAAGAAATACTCGCAATTCTGCGGCGCATAATAATCATAATCGGCGGCGAATTTCCCACAATTTGGAGGAAAATTCTTCAAAAAGTAAATCGGATTTAAGAGATGACGTCACTACTAACACGCGTGATATCGCGGAAGAAATTGTACAGAAATGTTGCAACTGTAAAACGCGCCGACGGCGTTCTCGCAATTTTACAAATACTACCTGTCCGTGCAAGAGAAATCCGAAGGATACAGCCGCCGCAATTATGCGAGATATTCAAGAGTGTATAAGCACGAAAATTGCGAAGGATGACAAAAATATTGAGGAAACGATTTCCAAAAATGGAAGAGATACGCTCGAGAAGTCGAATCATAAGGATTCCAATCAAGATGTTTCCATGGAATACGAGTGGGTAGATAAGAACGAATTTAAAAATCAGGATTTATCATCTCAGAAATTTGAACAATCAACAAATGTTGAGGAATCATTAATAAATGTTAATCCGGTTGGCAGGCGGCGCAAGAAGAGATACAGATATTCGATTGATTGTAAACAAGACGAAAATACGGAGACGGCTTATCGAAGCGTCTTTCACGATTGTGTCGATTTTGATACTCCGGGATCAGCACCATCCTTGAAAATAAACATGGAGGAGATCTGGAAATCGGAGGACAGCAGCGACAACGACGATAGAATCCACTCATCTTGGCGTCGATCGACCTTAGAATCTTCAACTGAAGAATGCGGTAACGAAGTTGTTGATAGCGCGATGCTATTGGCTATGAAGATTGTTAGTGACGATTCTATAAAAGATGAAAAATGTGATGACAAGGATGAAACGTTGAATAATGCGTGTTTGAAGTATCACGAAAAGTCAGATACTTTCCTGACGAAAATAAATTCTTTTGATGATTCGAATGAAGCTATGGAGGACATAAAATTCATGGGCCAACGTGACGAAGCTATAATCACATATACAAATAAAAATAGAACAATTAGGAGATCGGCTTCGGACGGTAATTTTGCCAAAGATGAGGATGATGATTCCAAGGTAAACTATTATTTATGTATTCGGTAATAGAATTGTTTATGAAATTGACTCGTTAAATTTGTTTGTGAAAATTCCATAAAGTTTTTTCAATGTAAGAAGAATAAAGAGTAGAGAATAGGTATATAAAAACATACTTTTATGTATAATAATTCTCAACATTATTTATATTTTATTATCCAATACATTTTTTTTTAAATAATTCATTTTTCGAAATAAGTTTTGGAAATTTTCTTATTTAATTTTGTAAGTTATTACAATTTATAGTTTTGAAAGAATAAATGCAATCAGTATGTTTTAAAAAAATCACATGAAAGCATTATACACTCTATAATATATATTAACATAATAATATATAAATAATATATAGTATATAATATATATTTGAATGTGTAATAATAATAGGATCAAGATACAGCAAAAAACGTGAAAATTAGCAAAGTAAATGTAATGCGACAATGCTCACGTAACAAAGGTAACAATTTGAAGCATGATAATGATAAAAAAAGCGAAAGTGGTCCGCGTAGAGTGACCAGGGCTCTAGTAAAGACTAAAAATATTAACGAGAATCATCCCGGTAAACTAGTATGGGGATTCTTTTCAGGATGGTGGCCAGGTAAATATATTAGAGATAATGATTACAAAGTGTCTCATATGAACGTATTGCATGCAAAATGTAGCTCGCATTGCGAATACAGGTTTCATTGTAAAAATTAACTATAAAAATTAACATTATTAATGTTTTTAGCTAATTAGAAATATCGTTTTTGTCGCGCAACTATATATTAAATGCTTATCTTATTTTAAGTATTTTATTTTATCTTAAAGGAATATCGTTTTTTTTTTTAATTCAAAATGTAACATTGCAGCACTAATCGTCGATGCCGAACATGTAGGAATGGCTCCTGAACCTGACAAGTTATGGGTTTTTTGGATCGGAGAATCGCAAATATCGTTGGTAAATTAGCTATGTCTAGTATAGAAATCTTTTCATTGATGGAATAATGAAACGTAATTATGATTTCAGCTTAAACCAGAAACACAGATACAACCTTTCTCGAGGAACTTGGAGGAGCGATTGTCGCAACCGTCTCGTAAAAATATTCGTTCGCGTGCCATTGACGCGACTATACAGGTTCTTTGATATCTCTTCGAGAATAAAATTAAAGACAATAAGAATTATATAAGGAATTACTTCCAAAAATGCGATGTGCCGTTACGATTATTTTAGATACTACGCCAACGTTTCAACTGTACTCTGACAAAGCCTTATTATTATTGGATACGACGAAACATAGCTAATTTGGAGACACGTAAGTCATAAGATCCTACGAATTATCTTTCATAATCGTTGCAAATAAAAGCAAAAGTTATTTGATACAACAGTGGATGATCTAACGTTTCATCCGTACCCGGAAAACATACAAGAAAAATTAGATGGCCTGAAGGAAAAAAATTCCAAAGCTACTAAGAAATTTATGTCACGTCGGAAAAGTATGTCTTTTTTAGATCTATAATTTTTGTATACTGTTTGAAACGCTAATTTAATATCCTCTGTAGGTTCACCAGAGCCGCCACCAAAAAAGCAGAATACGGAAAAAAATAAAAATGTAAATACAAGCTGGGAACAAATCGATGATGAGCGCTTATGTTTACAAAGCCAACAGCCTGGTGTGATAGCCTGGGCAAAAATCCCTGGACATTGCTGGTGGCCCGGTATAAGCGCATTTACTCTTTACTTTTTTTTTTTTTTATTAATGTTCGCTTAATCCTTCCTCCTAAGTATGAAGAATATTTCACATTTTTTTTCAGCAATGATTATTGATTATCGCGACTGCTGTTTAAAAGAACCGAGTTTTGGTTGTCAATGGATTATGTGGTATGGGGATTATCAAGTTTCGGAGGTGACTAGTTTTGATATCAATTTCCAAAAAATGAAAACATTTGCACAGCAGATGTTCCGTTTTCTATTTTTATATAATAAATATAAATTTATATAATAAATAAATTATTATTTTAATATTTTGTATTTAATAGGTGCGTCATCTCGAATTTTTGAAATTTCATAAAGGAATAGAAAAGATGCGAGAGTACATTCAGAATACAAACAGACTACCATATCTTGAAGGCGTACTTCAAGCCTCCAAGGTAAAAAATTTAAAGAATTATTTATTTAAGATAATATTATAAATGGTTTATTTGAATGTACGATTTGAATGTATTACATGTATGATGAATATTTTCTTGTAAGAAATTTCAAAAACTTTCACGACATTTGAATTTGACTTTTTAGGATTATTGCTCACGATTAGGATGCGACACGGATAACTGGACTTTAGATAATGTCTTTGAATATTTTTCAAATAATATTCACATACCGTCTAACCAATTACAAGTTTCAGACTCTAACAGAATATATGATAAATATTCCAAGGAGATGGTAAAAAAAATCAACGAATTCAAATTCAAGTCGGATATAGGTGCTGAACGAAAGCGTGACATAAAAGCGAGTAGTAAGTTGAATTATGCAATATGTGTAAATCACAAATTGATACTTTTAACATCAATTTTTTATTTGTAATTTTTTTTATTAACTATAGATGATTTTCGTCGCATAGTATCAGGAGACTGTGATTTGGAAAATTTATGCTTAAAATGTTTGAAAGTTCCTAAAGGCAAAAAGGAGGAACATCCGTTCTTTGTAGGATCCTTATGTAAAGAATGCTCGGTATGAAATAAAACACATTCTTTCATAAATTATAGCAGTAATAGTAATAGAAAAATAATGATCATCATGGCTATTTATTGCACAAACATTTGTCTGTTTTTTTTTCTAGGATGAATTTAAACCGTGTATGTTTGTGCATGGGAACGATGGCAAGTGCGTAAGTATTCAGCAGTTCCGACGATATTTAAAGAAATTAAAATATTGATTGTCGCTTTGTTTCATTTTTGATTTCAGTTTTATTGTACAATTTGTGCCAACACCGGAACTGTTCTTATTTGTGATTCAGAAGATTGTCCACGGTTGGTTTATTCGCATTTAAAATAGATTTCTGTCGCTTCAGAGTATAATTATTTAACGCATTATTCATTTCAGTGTTTATTGTACAGCTTGTTTGAAATTTTTGATATGTCCAAAATCATTTGATGACATGTTGTTGGAAGATCCATGGGAATGTTTTCTCTGCAGAGACAAAACTAAACAGCCCAAAGATTTGATATTGCGTCCACGGTTAAATTGGAAAGAGCATTTTACAAAAATGTTCCGTACAACTCCTAATTTCACAAATGATGTAGATATTGCAAATTTGAAAAAACAGAATAAAGCTGTACGTGTATTGTCTCTTTTTGATGGCTTGAGCACTGGTAAGATAAATTTGCATTTAATTTACAATCATACTTTTTTAAATGTTTGCATTAAATTATTGCAAGTTCACACTCGAAAGATATAATTTTATATGATGCATATATATATATATATATATATATATACATATTTTTTTTTCTGTTAAATGCATGATAGGTTTTTTGGTGCTTCAAAAATTGGGGCTCGTTGTGGAAGTTTATTACGCTAGTGAAATTGATGTAAATGCCTTAACGATTAGTTCTGCTCATTTTGGTGATCGTATTACTTATCTAGGAGATGTAAGAGGTATAACAAAGGAAAAAATTCAAGAAATTGCGCCGATTGATTTACTAATTGGTGGGTCACCATGCAACGATTTAAGTCTGGTCAATCCGGCACGATTAGGTCTCCACGGTACTAATCTGCAATTAATATGTATCTGTTAAAAGCTTTTATAATGATTTTAATCTATTTTTATAATCCAATGTAATAGATCCAAAGGGGACAGGCATTCTCTTTTTCGAGTACTGCCGAATTAAAAAACTAGTAGAAAAAGCTAACAAAGGTCGACATATGTTTTGGTTATTTGAGAATGTCGCTTCTATGCCAACCGAGTATAGATTAGAAATTAACAAGTAAATTAAAATATTTATTATAATTTGTTAACTTATAATTCAACAGGTAATATTATAATTACGAAATTAACCTATTACATTAATTATTGTAGAAATTTAGGACGAGAACCTGATGTCATAGATTCGGCGGATTTTTCACCTCAACATAGATTGAGACTTTACTGGCATAATCTTCCCTTTAATCCATATATGCCGCTATTTGAAAGCCGACAAGATGTTCAGGATAAGCTTACTCCAAATTTGAATCGAAAGGCTCTTTGCAAGAAACTTCATACAGTTACGGGTAGAACGGGTTCTTTATTACAAGGTATAAAAATATCTATAATAAAAACATTTCACAGATATTTTTATTGAAAGCGATGTATACTTAATTTCTATTTTTATTTTAGGAAAAGCAGAATTAAAACCAATTATAATGAAAGGCAAAACTGATACGATATGGATTACTGAACTCGAAGAAATTTTTGGCTTCCCACGACATTATACGGACGTGAAGAATTTATCAGCCACAAATCGACAGAAAATACTCGGAAAGTCTTGGAGCGTACAAACACTTATTGCCATATTACGACCTTTATGCTTATATTTTAAGTGCAATGAAGATGAGACAAGCAAAAAGTCTGTTTTTTAAAGAAAATAATTGAATTACCTCCGTATTGCAATAGATACTTTTAACGAAAATTTTGATCCAGCAAAGTTTTTTTATCATTGTCGAATAGTACATAATTAAGCACATAATTAAGTAATGATTTTTTATCTCATGCTATTATCAGGTTAATTTATGATTGCAATTATATATATCTAAATTTTGTATTTCTTATAAAAATAATGTGTAAAATGTTCCTTGTAGGAATGCACCGATTCATAAAATTACCGAGTATCGGATATCTGGTGTCATTGTTTTCGGATATCCGGTAGGAATCCGGTAGGAATTATTCAATCGAATATTTTGCCAGACATGTCTGGAAAATGGTTTCATAAAAAAGGGACAATAAGAGAAAAATAGCGATAATAATTTTCTTTATCTTTCAGGGTTGGTAAAAAACAAGTTTTTAATGTGTTTTTTTATAATACTATTTAAAGCATATTTAAAAAATAAAAACATATTTAAGAAAAAACACAATATGTTTTATTTATAAAAAAAGACATTAATCTTAAGATAATCTAAAGATACCAACCCTGTTTTCTTTCCAATGTTAAAAGAAAAAGATGAAAGAGAAATGAACTGTGCAAGAAATTTAGCTAAAAAGAACAAAGTTCTGCATTAACGCACACTATCAAAATAAAATTTCAACCAGATATATTGCCGGTTATCCGGCCAGATATCGGATATTTTTCGAATAATCGATGCATCCCTAATTGCTTGATGTTCAATAATTGATTATAATGAATATTTATATATACAGAGTGTAGAAAAGTATTCCAGATGAAAATTGTAGGATTTAAAAAGATCTATTTACTAATCTTATCAGTTTAACTTTAACACCGCCATCCAAGATCAAACTGATAAGATCAGTAATAAATCTTTTTAAATTCTGCAACTACTTTTGTCTGAAACGACTGAAACACTTTACAACAGAAATTACGTTTTCTGAAATATTCAGGGATCCCGATCTTTTTGGGACATCCTGTATATTAAATTATATATCACAATTTTTTATATATACAACATGATCTTAATATATGTCAATATTCATCATTATATATTATGTACTATTTTATTTTTCGTTGCGTCAACATTCTAGTGATTAAAACAAGGAAAGGATAATAGATTATTTGGTCCTTATTAATTGTAATATCTTTTGCTTCTTTTGAGCGCTATATTCACTTTTTTGAATGAAGCATAGACATACAATTAACAATCATATCCTGTATACACACACATATACACTGAAAATATATGTTTATATTTTATCTCTTTCCAAGAAAATTATTCTGGAACGACATAAATCAATATACAGAAATATGTCATTATTTCCTTTACCACTTGAAATGAAATAATCATCAATTGTACAAAATAAAATATTGTCTAAAAGTATGAATAATAATTTCTGATATACTTTTGTTTCATTTAAGAGAATAAAACAGAGTAAAGATCTTAAAAAAAGACTTCTCTTTACCAATTTTTTCTAAAGTAAAAAATATGAATTGGTACATTAATTGTGCATACTTTGAAAACATTTTAAGAATTTTTGTACTGTCAAAATATAAATATATGGCGATGTTGCACAACATTGTAAACTTCTGTGTTTAAAAAACATAATCCATCAACATAGAGAACACAAGTTGTAATTATCTGAAATAAAATTTTCGAATCTATATGAGTGTAGTTTCAGTTAAGCGTAGCGAGTTTTTAAAATAATTCTTTATTATTTTTTTATAAAATGGCAGCTGTTAAAAAATCCTGCTTAACTGAAACTATTCATTTTGTGAAGTTACTGTTCAAACTGTGGCCAATCGGTCGAAAATTGACCGTTCGAGTTATAGACGCCACTTGAAAAATAGTAATTTTGAAAAAAAAAACACGTTTAAAGTTTCAGTATTGATTATTTAATAGAAATATATCGAATTTGTTAGTTTATCATAGAGAATCTATTCCAAGACTGTAAAATGAATCGTCATAACAGCTGTAGCATCATGTGTTGCATTCATATCCTTCCTGAATTGGATTCTTCCTTCGTCGCCACTCGCATTCATTATTATATATACTTTGCGTATATGCATCTAAGCATGTTGATGAAAAAAAATAAAATAAACAAATTTTTTTGATTTTTTGAAAATTTTACTTTGTTTTACGTTCTTAAACATAAAACGTTAAACGTTCTGACAAGCATTTAACAAAGAATATATCAGCGCACGTAATATGATTCATTATGATTTACTCGACTCATTTTTATTTTGATATTTCATTCTGAAATACCCTCTGCGAGGTTCACGACTCGTTGGTAATTCTGCATTTCCACCAACATAAGGAGCACCTTGATGTAATTGCAATAATACTGGAGGAACAGGAATACAGCCTGCCAAGCAATTAACGTGCTGCATGATTGATATCGATAACGGAGTAATTATAAACACTTCTTGTCGTTCCATATCGACACCTCGAACTATGCCTATACAATAATACAGGATACATTCATAATATTTTTTTAATTTTTTATATATACATCGTATATATGAATATATACGAATAAATATTTTCTCTATATATTTATTTTAAAAATATTCGAAAATATTTGTTTTTGTCGTTATTAAAATAGAAGTTCACGCAAAAGTATCATTACTTACCGAATCCGTAGCATGTACATAAAGGAGATCTTTGCGTCAATACTTGAAGATTGGAAATATTTGTGGACTTTTTTGGAGAGTCTTCCGTTAAATCTATACCGCATAACGCTACAATGTTACCATTTATGACATTTAAAGCTCGTGATGCAGGTACTCCGAATAATCGTTGTGGTATAATGCACAAGGAAGAAAAGGGTGCCCTATAAATACATATCAAGATATTCACGTCTATCATTATTTAACATTTATATACCAATAAGATATAAGATACTGACGTATACGGCACTGCTTCGTTAATATTAAATGAAAGTTCTGTGTTGTACTGGCTGAAATAACAAGCATTGAAATTAAAATTATGGGTTTTTTAAAACATGAAACAATGTATATAGTTACTTACGGAAAATCATTTTTGTCGTGCACAATATTGCTGAGATAAGATAACATCACGAGTTCACGTCCTTGATATGGTGTTATGTTTAACTCGTTTCGCGCTGCAACCTCCGCCTGGGAATAGATTAGGCACAAATCGTGTTCACACGGTCTGTTCCAATCGATGAATGTCTCATCGCAGAATGTCCACGAACATTTCTGTTAAACGTCTTTCTCAGGAATCGATTGTTCAACAATACATACTTTATTATCACAAAAGTTATGTATTACCTGATTATTTATAACTGCTGCACTAAGAACGTCGTTATAATTATTCTTCTTTTTTGACGACATAATCTGTAGGATGATTGAGGGGCTGATTAGTTTTATCGTGAAAATTATAATGTTCCAACCAAGACTTTTTGTAAAACCCATTGTGTTCACAACAATAGGTAAACGAGACAGGATGGGACATTCCTTCAATTTTTCGATCAACATCTTAATACCCTCCAGGTAACGCGTAACACATCGGCTAACGTCTACGTTATCAATGAACAGCTGGTAAACTGGTGCTTTTAAATGCGTGAAATTCGGTCCCATCAATGGCTCCTCGATCAAACTGTATGAGATACATCCGGGCGGTGTGCATTCCGCCTGTCCGGGATCTACATCTATCAAAACTACCTTCTTCGACGTGCCCAACAGACTGTTGATCAAATATCGCATACTAGTGGATTTGCCGACGCTTTTACCACCAGCGATCAGCGTGCAAGACCATTCATTCGCGCGCCAGCGATTCAACATTCTCTCCGCAATGTCCATGGTGATACAGGAATCAACGATCAACTGTCTATAATTAAAATTGTATTGCTCGAAGCGCAGTGTCGCTTGTAATATTATCTCAGCTCGTTTGGGGTCTGTCCATGAAAAATAGTGAGGATTCTTTACGTTTGGGAACAATTTGAAGTATGTGAAGTAGGTTTTCAGGAAGAGCGTCAAATTGTTTTCGAAATTCTGCAGTACGAGAACAGCTGTTCCTGGTTGGACGTTGTCAACGTCAATCTGTAATTTGCTCTCAGAGTCTCGAGTGATACCTTTTACAGCAAGCGCTGTCCACACATCTTCGACACTGTCTTTCGGGAATTCTTCGCTAGTTTCTATGACGACATTGCTGTATCCACGTGGAGAGTATATTTCTGTGTTATTAATCGACTTGTTTAACACGGAACCGTAAATTTTCACAGCACCGTACAACACTTTTACTAACAGCTTGCCAGTGAAACAGAATCTACTCCCGCTTTTCATTATGACGATAACTAGATTTCTTAGGCAATAAATTTTTGGTGCTTTCTCATCCATATGTTGATGTGAACAGTTAATATTTTTGCGCCTTGGACTCGATGTTTCTGTAGAATTATTATGATCTATATACTGAGGATTGTTGTTTTTAATGTGTTTTTTGCGCATACAACGATTTCGAATAGGATTGCTTGTATTATTGACATTAGCGGCTTTTAATCTGTTAGCATCTTCGCTTTCATCATTTTTAGTTATACTCGATAGCACAGGTGATGTCAGTTCTAAATGTTTAATTTCTATACGGTCGTTGTACTTAGACTTTCCAGATTTGGCATCTGTCATAATGACTCTATCCATATTGATCAATGAATTTATCTTTTCAAGAGTATCATTGCAAATCATTTCCTTATCTAATTTTGTCATCATTTGTTCAGGTTCAAATATCTTTGGCAGGTTTATTGAAGTGACACCATCCGCCAGTGCATTGACCACAAAGGGTGCACCTAAATTTCTTTTCTCATTGAAAGCAATATGAGTCAAATCATCATCCGTATCCTTTTGCTTACTCTCTGTCTTATTTTCAGAATCCAATTGCCAGAATCCAATATCTATTTCTCCAATTGTCTTTTGTTCTAGATTACCCGATTCTTTGGAATCAATTGTGAAATCTAAAATTCAAATAATTGCAAAATTAAGGACATTAACAAAAGATATCCTAATTTCATATGAGAACGAATTATTAGCGATGATGTAAATAAAAAAAATTAATTCTCTCTGCATTTCTTACATTGAGTCTCAGAGTCTGTTTCGTTACTACTTCCTTTATTGTCAGAGCATTTTATTTTATGTTTAAGACTGATCTGTGCGGCTCTTCTCTGTATGGAAATATCTACTGGCTCGTCTAATGAAAAAATATTCTGCATGTCACTAGCACAGGCATCATCTACCAAATTTACAGTGGTATCTTTGTGGCTGTTCTTAAGAGAGGCATGCATTTTTTTCATGCGTTTTCTCGATTTTCCTCGCAATTTTTTTCTAGAATCACAAACGTAATAAAAATGAAACAATATGCAACATTTCATGCAATATCATAAATTTTATCACGACTCCAATAAAATTCCGATTAACTTCATCAACAATTTGCTAACATCTGTTTTGTTTGTAATTAATCATTAGTTATTTAACATACATTTGTTACTTAACATATAAAAAAAGATTAGATTAAATATAACAAATATAATATTATATAATCCGAAATTAAGAATAAAAATTTTACATAGAAATTTTGTTTTAAATAATTTTATGAATTAATTAATCGGAATTGCGTCGTAGTCGCTTCGAGTCACATGAATAACATAAACGATGAAGTTACGTTCAATCTCGAATTATTTCGCTTACTTTTTAATTTTTTGTGATTTTAATTTAACTGCTTTTTTCTTTGCTTGTTCGTTGCAAATCTTCATTGATAAAATAAATATATCAATGATTGTTTTAATATATACGTATATCTATGTTATTATCACAGAGCTTTGCACATTTAACAAAGCCACGCAGTTTCACTACTTTGTATTCTTCCAGTGTATTTTTCTTATTTCGCGATTTCTATGAATTTCGTCAATTATAAACAGAGCTTAAGAACAAGTGTTACCAGGCAGCAAGTTCCCGATAATTTCCTAGACAGCAAACTCTTCGTTGCTGCACTCCGTATTACGCTTTCTACACTTAAAATCAAATAAACGTATAATTAGATGTTAAATATAAAAAGAAGAAGGGCCAACAATGCAAAGAATTCAGCTATAAAGAAGAAATTTAGGACGTGATAAATCAACGAATCTCGCGTTTCAACTTCGCGCCCACATTTGGTGTAAAACAGCGATTGGCTCGATTTTCTAGCGGGCGCCATTTCTTTTTGCGCGACGCGACGCCCCGACGCCGTTCGCTCGTACCATGCCACCTCCGTTGTCGACGGAATCGACTTGCCACGGGAGATGTACTCGATGCTGGTGACCGACAAGGAAATCGAGGAAATCGAGGAAATGGAGACGTCAGACTCGTACTGTTTTTGCGGCCGTTCGTTACCCCAACAGTTTATGATACAATGCGACGTGTGCAAGGAGTGGTACCATGGCGGGTAAGCGTTCGCGTGCACGGGATATGCGTCGAGGCGCGCGCTTGGAGAGCGACGTCAGTTCTCCCGCGATTTTCCACGAACGGCCCGATAGATTTCCCATGCGGAATCACTCGCGCGTCCGCGAGCGTCCGCTCGATCCGCTCATGATGATCAATTTGACACGGTCTCGAGAGTGTCGCGTTGCGGATTATGTTTTTGTTGACGTTAACATAACCTGTACGCGCGTCACTTCGTACTCGGCGTTTGTTAACGCGATGTAGCGAGAACAATCGAACCGACAGGACTTGCTCCGCTCGTTTAAAATACCGATCTGTGTGCACTTACGATTTTTACATCTTTGCATCGTATGTTGCAATTAATACCTTTTCTTCTATTAATAATCAAGTGTTATTGTTTTGTTTCAGGTGTGTGAATTTGAAGGAATATGTGACTATAGATCTTGACAAGTACCACTGTCCACGATGTGAGCCCATGTGTGGCCCTTCACTTTGTAAGACTGTTGTTTTTTATTCATTTTTTATATTTACATTCTCTAAAACTTTTAGAGTAAATTGTCATTCTGAAGAATAAAATGTTGCTCGTAAAGATAGAAAATTAAACCTCCCAATTCAATTTTTATTCTTTAGAATGAGATTCCACTCCAAATTTAGAGAGAATTTAGAGAGTATATGTGTGAAATTTGTTGTCTTTAATGTTTATTCTGCTTTACAGTGAAAATTAGAACAAATTATCATAGGCATGATTATACTGAACTCGACGCAAATGTAAAGCCAGTTCAAACTGGAACTGCAGTATTCATACGAGAACTGAAGTCGAGACACTTTCCCAAAGCCGACGAGGTTGTGAAACATGTGAAAGGTCACCAATTGACTATTCAGTATTTACAAAATAATGGCTTTGAAACTCCTATTATTATTGATGGGAAAGATGGACTTGATATGACTGTACCATCTTCGACCTTTAATGTTTGCGATGTTGAAACTTACATAGGTAAGATAAATATAAAAATATCTTGGAATAATAATTGATGCCTTATAATTAATTATTTTTCATAATAAATTTGTTATTTTATATTTTTTATACATTAATTTTTTTTTATATAATTGTATTTTATAAACTTTTATATAACATATATTATTTTCAGGTGGTGATCGAGATATAGATGTAATTGATGTTACAAGCCAAAGTAATCTACGTATGAAATTAAGAGAGTTTGTAGAATATTACAATGCCCCTTCCCGAATAAGAGTATTTAATGTCATAAGTCTTGAATTTACTAATACTGGGTATATCAATATTCATTGATTACTTACTATATATGGTTTTGCAAATTGTTTTAAGATATATATTTGATAAATTGATAAACAAAACAATTGCAGCCTCTCGCCATTGGTTGAAGCCCCATACGTTGCACGAAAACTCGACTGGGCTAATTCAGCATGGCCCCGCGATTGGCCTGAGGATAATGATATAAAACGACCGGAAGTACAAAAGTATTGCCTAATGGGGGTCAAAGATAGTTTCACAGATTTTCATATTGATTTCGGCGGTACATCTGTGTGGTATCACGTGTTGCGCGGCGAAAAAGTGTTTTATCTCGTCAAACCGACGCCGGCGAATTTACAGTTGTATCAGCAATGGATGTGCAGTTCAACGCAAAGCGAAACTTTCTTTGGGGATCAGGCCGATGCGTGTTACAAGTGTGTGCTTAAGCAAGGTCAGACGATGATGATCCCTACAGGCTGGATACACGCGGTGCTTACACCGGTGGATTCTTTAGTTTTCGGTGGAAATTTTGTACACAGTCTCAACATTCAAATGCAAATACAGTAAGTAGAGAAATCCTAATTGTAAAATAATTGTAAAGCAATTAAGGAATTCATTGTTCATTTTATAATATTTATGCCCTTTTATTTAGAATATATGAATTAGAGAGAAAGATGAAGACTCCAGCAAAATTTCAATATCCTGGATTTGAGACAATTAATTGGTTCGCGGCGAAGAAATTGTTAAAAGAATTGAAAGAATTGAATAACGAGGGGAAGAAATGTCCGCCGTATTTTTTACAAGGCGTGAAGGCATTGCTTGGGATCCTCAAACAATGGAATACAGATAAAGATGTAAGTTTAGAATGTTGATATACGCGCGATTCTAATTTAAAAATATATACATTCCTAAAATAAAAGTTAATGTATTTAATTCCAGTACAGCATGATTAGTCGTGGTCAGATACCACACACAATAAATAGTCAGAAATTATTGAAGGATCTTAGTAAAGAAATACGGCATGCGGAACGGTACTTAATATCTCTAAATCCGCCGAAACCGGAACGCGAGAGTAAACGAAAAAAGAGAAAGCCATTAAATAAAGATTTCGTAGATTTCGATTATGCCGATAAGATGGCCGATAACGCTTTTAAAACGAATAAAGCCACGTTAAAGGAAACAAACAAAGCGACATTAAAAGAAACAAATAAGTCGATGTTAAAAGAAACAAATAAAATGATGTTAAAGGAAACGAACAAAATGGAACCCGCATTGATTCAACAATCAGCAAAACCGCTCACATTAAAGCTTACATTGCCGAAACCAATCATGTGTCCTTTAGTTAAAACGCCCGTGACGGAAAAACCCGCAGTAATAAAAAACAATAATAAACGGCAATTATCCAAGCCGGGAAAACAGAGTCCTACCGTAATTAGATTTAAGCTCGGCAACAATGAAGTTGTCAGAAGTACAAACGACAATATAAACGTTTACGGTAGCAATATTATGACCGGCTCCTTCGAGACAACGAAGGAATCGCTGGCGTGGAATCAATCATCATCCGTGTATGATTTTCATGACGGTAGCAACGAGAGCGATTACGGTCTTGTGATAGACGAATCGCAGAAACGGAAACGGACGCCAAGATCGAAACGACTCAAGCGCGATTATGATGGTGATATCGATGTATTAAATAACACGCCGAAGAATGGCATAGAAGAATTGTTGAAAGCGTCGGCGTATACTCTTGGGAATAACACTCCAAGGGTCGATGTCACGTATGTATAAATTCAGATTCATATTGTTGGCATTGAATTATGATTGTAACGAAATGGTTGTAACGAAAAATAATTTCAGACCATCGACCACGATTCCACAATACAGTCAACATATACCACCGCCCACTGGGTAAGTTAATTCGTCGTGGGATTCTGATCTTTGTGTTTCAGATTTTGTAGTTATCGTGCAAATTTTCCCGATTAATCACATCTCTCAGAGATGTGATTAATGAAAAGTTTCAGTGAACTTTAAATAACTGATTATTGTAATTTAATTATTATACTTTACAAATTTGTCTAAATTTTGTTTTATTTGAAATAATCGCGGATTTGAAGTTGAATTATAGAATGAATATAGAATGAATGCAGATATATGATTCTTCTTTGAGCATGCAAATCTTCAATTTTGTTTAATGCTTATTTAAAGCTTCTTGTAGTTTTAATGCCGACAAAGGAATGAATTTGATTTCTTGATGTCTTAGTATTTATAAATTGAAAACGGTCAGTTCTGACAGGGCGTCACCGTCCACACGGGAGGCGATCGCCGGAATGTTGTCGTTCAGCCAGCAAAGTTACTCGACAACGAGTAATTCTACGAAATCGTCAAAGAAATCTATTAAGAGTCAACAAAATGATGACGAAGATGACGATCAGTTGATAGAAAATATTGATAAAGTTCATCAAGATGATGATTTTAGTATGTATATAATAAACAGAATGTCTTGTATAGTTTTCTCTCGATACAATTACTAAATTTGTACTATTCACAGTTTATCCAGCTTTAGACGCTTCTGATGATGAAGATTATATCTTTAAGCCTAAAGCAAAGAGTCAAATCGATGAAGCATGGAATCCGAAAGCTAGAGTAGGCCCTCTTTTACCGAAAACTAATCGACCGGCACGGGAAGGAGTAAAGAAAACATCTGTGGAAAAGGGTCTGGAAGCGGCTGCGGCGAAACGAGCAAAGCAATCTGTAAGAAAATTATTATTTTATTTAATATTACTTTATTTCGCCCATTATCATTTCACAAAATACAAATAAATAATGCATTAAGCTTTCTAATCATTACCAGACTAATAATTAATACTCATTAATATTTATGCTAATTGCTATCTAATGTAATACTATTATATATAATGTAATCTAATGTAATAATACTTTTTCATATTTTTGTCATTTATAATAATTGTTTGATCACTTACAATTTTTCTTAAGTACCATAATTCCGTGTTTCTTGCATATACATTTCACATAGGATGAATACCTGGATAACGACATGGACAAGGTTTCCAAGAAGAAATTGGTAGGCATATTTCGATCTCTGCAATTTGATATAAAATTCTGTACTTTTTTTCTAATTTTCCAATACATATATTATAATTTCAATCTTATTCTTAATTATAGTTCTTAATTTTGCAACTCATATCTTTGTTTTAATTACCATTTAATATTAAGCTTTCTTTTCACTGCACATATGTAGTGACCATCAGCTGTAATCTGTCACCATTAAGCTACAGATTGAATCATTATAAATATAATATAAAAATTTCTCTGTTCTTGGTGATATTCTACATATCTTCCTTCCTATATTCATCAATTTTTTTTATTTTTGTTATGTTATTGTAATACAAAAAGCTCATAATAATTAAATGTAAATTATATTTTGTGCATGTAATAGGGTACCAACAAACGTACATATAATAAAAAGAAGCAAAAGAATCCTGTAGTCTCTGCAGTAGGAACCACTGCATCTACCGCAGCTTCTGAAAATGTAAAATCCACCGGATTCGGGTCAATACTGACAAGTCCCAACAGACTTAAAGATGTCAAAGCCAAACTCGCAGCACCCGTTCCAGCTGGTAAAGTATCAATATTTTGATTATTTGTAAATTTCTTTTTTATTTGAAAATTAGTAGTTTATAGTTTATACTCGATTAATAATTGTGAAGAAAAATGGATATTCTTAAATTTTCAGAACGGAAACCGAAGAAGGGTATGAAAACAGCAAAGCAACGTTTAGGGAAAATCTTGAAACTTCATAAAATG
>NW_012130079.1:2429672-2435527 GCF_000143395.1 Atta cephalotes | reverse complement strand
TATATATATATATATATGTGTGTATATATATATATATATATATATATATATATATATATATATATAACAACTTTTGATATCTTGATATTTCAGTAAGACGATATTTATATTGTAACAATAGATTTATTAATGTGCTTTATGTGATGACTCAATGTAGTAATTTCGTTGACTAGCAGGATGATCTGGCAGGAAAATCTAATAATTTTCTTTTCATTATTTTAATAAGATCGTGATTTAATTTATAACTAATAGTAGATTCAACAAATTAACGATTAATGGTTTAATTTTAAGACAATAGATGTTCTCTTTTTTTTTAGTGAGTAGTAAGTAAATACTTCACCGTCCATTGTTAAAAACGCAGAGAATTTCTCATGCGTTACATATTTTTGCATTTTTTAGAATACGCAATTAGCATGGCGCAATTATCTGATGAATTTTTAATCCCAATTATTGTAATGCGATTCTTCATTTTGATACAACTATAGCATGATATTTTCTTCGCATGTGACAACTACAATAGTAGATTAATCTTTAATCGATTCTCATAAATCCTTAAATATCACATTACGATATGGCACACTCACCCAATTCGATTACTTATAACTTTTATAAAAATATACATTATAAAAAATTTAATTTTTTAAATCGAAATATCAGACATTAAGGAACACAGTAATACCAAGCAGATACAGGTGTCTTTATTAATAAAGAAAACTTATAAACAATAGAAAAAAAGCACAACAATAGAAAAAGAAAGATGAGCATGCTATATTGGAAAGATGTTTTAAGGATTAATTGAAAACTATCTCCATATTTAAAATGATAATTGCCACATGCTTTTTAAGTAATATATAAATCATAATCATTTGTAATTTTTGTTTTCATTTTTATGAGGAAATACAAAAAAATTACAAATGATGCAGAATCCCTATAAGCAAACACAATATTCTTAGAATGTTACATAAATATTATTAAAAAATTAATATATATTTCGAGAATATACATATTTTTAATTTTTTAATATTATGGAAGTATTCTATTGATGTCTATTTCATATAATATCTTAGAAATTATTCTTTAATTTCTATGAAACATTACTGAAATAATTATTATATAAAACTACAATATAAATTCACAAATAACAACAAACTCTTATCAGTAAGCTGGATTTTAGTTTATTAGTTTAAATAATATTTCAGTGATTTTATGTATATAACCAGTTCTATAAGTACGCACTGAAATCATTTTTAGTCTTCACACATAATTTTAAATCGAATTGATGTAATAGTTTTACAAATTAAAGTAAATATTAAATATTTTTTTATGTTCATACATACAATATTATACTAACATTAAATATTATTATTTTTACTAATCATATAATATTATTAAGAATTGACGTAAAATCATTTATTAATATTTCAGGGGAATATTATTTAATATTGTATAATAATAAAATATTAAAATATTTTATTTAATATTCTAAGAATATGCCTAAAATAATTAACATTAAGTAATATTACACGCTTATAGGGAATTGTCTGTAATTACCATTATCAATAAATTTATAATGATATAACAATTATTCATTGTTATATCATTATAATTTTGTAAATTTGTTCAATGTTATATATATCTGTTAATATATAGTTCAGTTTGCATCTAATTTATACCTCACAGAGAGAGGCTGTAGGATATTGAGTTAGTTTTTCATATACTTGTAAAAGTAAGAGAAAAAAATAAGATATCTGCCAGCATGAAAACATTTTATATGTAACTTACAAGTATATGGTAAAATATATTTTGATCGTAATGGAATATTAAGTAAAGAAAGATATTAGCATAAAGGATATTATCGTTTGTTGTATCGCACAGGAAATTGAGTTACCTAATACACACGTTGTACCTGTTTCCTATGATACAAAATACGAGATATAAAAATGTAAAATCTTGAAAGAGCTCTTCCCTAAACGTGGATTTTATTTGTAATCGTGGATCCCTTCTACTTAATAAGTTAGAACCTTTCGAATTGTTTGATGTTTGGGAATTGATAGCTTCGTTGTTTTCGTTGAAAAAACGAAGAAAATTTTGTAAAAAAAGGTTTTTTTCTACTTAATAACTTACGCATACATTAAAATTAACCCCGAAGTTAGATGATTTACAGATTTCTAACGTCGAAAGATAAACATTTATTCTAGTAATATATTAATGGAATGTTTATTTATAATTTAATTTCTACTAATATAGATTGTGATAAGCATTACAAATTGTATTTAATCCCATTATTATTAGCAGTGCGCAATTTATAAGTTGCTTAAACGTGTGGCAAACAATTACTTGAGAACAATTACTTATAACGTCTGATCACAAATTCTTAATACTGGTGCATTAGTGAATTTTTTTACACGATGCCTGCACATCGAATACGCATATGAATGACATATAATGGATAAAAAAAGAGCAAAATAGTTGCTTTTTTTACATATGTTTTTCCTGTAATAATTTTATACAAAGAAATGATGTTCTATTATATTCTACTATAATTCTTTGTATAAGATTACTACAGAAAAGGTAGAAAGGATAATATTTTGATTGGATACAAATTAAGAATAGAAAGATGTTTATACAATGCCTTCTTAAAACTTTATGCTTTGGATAAGTTTAATAGTACTCGCTTTCGTTGTCTTAAAAGTAACACGTGCTTCGTCCCGCGTTCAAAAGCAAATTCAAGTTATACTTTTATCATTTAGCGCATTTAACGAATTTATGACAATTTGTTTTTGTGTATGCACTCCGTGTACACGAGTTTTACAAAATTATAATCTACACAATTATGTAAATGTACATGCATAGACGCATATATACATATATTTTTTCACAGAGACATTATTTATCTTGAATTTTGTGAGTCGTATTTTAGTTAATGTCTTGCGTTTTCATTAAATTTAATTGACGTTCAACGATAGCACCATGTATATTACTACCCAATATTTCGTACATCGTTAAATGCGCTTTAAGCGCAATAGAAGTTCCGTGACAAAGTCAACGTGCGTCGCGAGATGGACTTGTAGATTTTCGCCACGAAGGATCGATATAGTTCAAATGTGTTCATTAAATTATAGATGATAACGCGCAGACTTTCGATGTTCGATGAGAATGAATACATTCTTATGACAGAAGTAAAATAATAATATATTAAACGTCAGGGATGAAAGTAAGTAATGTTTATTTTCAGGAACTCTTTTATTACGTCGCTCGTAGAAACGTAGTTAGTATTCTCACGTACAATATTATTGTAGCAATATTCTAAGTGTAAATAGTTTAAGATTGTCGCTCGATTTTCACGCGATTTAACTGTTCTAAAGATTTTTAAATGGTTTTCTAATCCCAATCAAAATTCGTCATTGTTCTCATTCTCACATTGGTAAGAACGCATTGACTCTTTAAAGTGCACGATGCATTTGTGAAAAATATAAAAAAATAAATGTATTTTTGAAGATCTTGCCAGCTAGGGTGTAAACGAATTAATCGTCTTTCAAACGCAGCGTTCTTTCGCTTACTAACGCACTTAAAATTTCGTCCTTACAACTCGACTTTTTACGACTCTTAGAATTTATCAAATCTTTTACAATTCGCATCGTTTGAAAAAGAAAAGACTAAAAATACTCGGGGTATATTGTAAGTCGATTACAAATATTACGTCGTAAAGCAGTCGAAAGATTTTTTTCATCGTGTTCGTATTATTGCTGAATAAAATGTTGGATTCATTTATTGCAATCTTGTATGTGTGCGTATCTCATCCTTTTTCTTCATTCATTTTTTCCTGTTTTATTTTTATTAATTTGTTACATTCCAACATTTTGTTCAAAATATTGTTTTCAAATGTGGAAAATATGAACAACGTTCATATTCCAAAATTAAAATTCATTTTATTTACACATTAAATATCTTCATCCAACATTTCAGATACTACTACCCACTTGTTTACACACGCACACACACACACAAATTTGAATCACATCTAATTAATTTTCACTTGATATAATAAGCCTGTTTTTATCCTGCACTAGAATTTTCTTGCCTCTGCTAAACATCAAACATATATCTATTTCACTTTAAGTTTTAAAAGTGTATACTAAGTTCAGCTATAGAAAACAGTTCTAAAATTTTAGTAAGTTTTTTTTAACAGAAACAAATCAAAAGGATAATGTCAATTTCGCTCATGATTTTGCCTATCTTCAACTCTCATTCTCTTCTGTTCATTAATTCAATATTCAATCTATTCAAGAAAGTTTGTCAAAATTTTGACAGTCTATTTCCAGTATGATTCTCTATCCTGAAATTAATATCGCTCTGGACCTAATTATGTTTCATCTCGATTTTTGCGGAGATTTCTTTGCGAAAATAATCACCAAATATCAATCGTAAGTTTCTTTTAACATCTCATGTGAAAGCGTAAACTCGAATAGGTGTTGTGAGCCTTTAACCTTTTGCTCTAAATTTTTAACTATTAAATATTCTTAAAGTACTTATATTAAAAAATTGATATTTTTATTATTATTTTATAACATACATTTCCATATATATTGCTATAGAGCTTAAAAAATATTACTTCTTACTGAAGTGACTTTTGATCCAGATGATCAAACTGTCTCTAATTTTTTTATATTATTTTTAAATAAAATTTAGAATAATTCTATATTTTTGCAAGTAATTCTTAACATGTTTCCTTAAACCTTACGCATATGTCGTAAGCCCGGATCTATAACAGGTTTTTAAGTTTTAAGCTATAAGAAATTGACGAATCATAGTTAATTATTCTCCTCGCATTCGATTGTAATTGATCAATTTCTTACGATTTAAAAATTAATACTCGTATTTATAATCAGGCCTTATATATTTAAAGGTTTCCTTAAATTTATTCTTAGATACTCTACGAATTATTTCATTGCTGCTGAGCATCTAAAGATAAATTTAAGGAAGCCTTAAGTACAAGGTCTGATTATGAATACGGGCATTAAACATCTATTGTAGATCCGGAGTAAAGAAACAAGGACTAGAACGATAGGACATTCCTTGATAAGACGCGCCGCGCTCGCGACGCTTCGCGGCTGGTTCCGCATCCGACTTCGTATTTGCGCGGCAACGCGTGCCGCCGCGGCGATCAGTCAGACAGTCAGCAGCCGTCCGCCGCGCGGTATAGATCGTTAGCTGTTGTTTCGCGTACGGAGCGTGCAACGAGTGTGCGGCATTCACCTTCGTGCGTGTCCGTCCGTCCATCTATTCATTCGCGGCGCCGTGGTTTGTGTCGTTTCCTCGACTGCGACACTCTTCACACTCTTGCTCTGTCTCGCCCCCCGTGTGTCTTCTCGCACTCTCGTTGCCGTTCCGGTTTTTCGCGAACAATCCTTCGCTCTTCGTCGTGCGCGCTCCTTTTTACCGTCACTTTTTTACGAATCGCGGGCGAATCGATAGCGCGAACGATTATCGTTTTTGTGCGCGCGGCGAGTCTGTGTTTCGTGAGAAGTAATCGACCTCCCGGTCGCGGTTTTCCTTCGGGAACGAGAACGCATTCGTCGACGCCATAGCGTGAGCTTGACGTTTTCAAGGTATGTATAATACTCTACGCATATCTATGTATATCTATGTATTGTGAACATGTAACAGTTTCATAAGAGAATGAAATCAAAGAGAGAATGAAATCAAAAGAGAAAAAGGGGGAGAGAGAGAGAGAGAGAGAGAGAGAGAGAGAGAGAGAGAGAGAGAGAGTAGGTACGTGACGAGTACGGTACGTAACGTTAAACGTTACCGGTACGGTAACGGTACGTAGTGTACAGTTCGTAGAAAGTTAGTAA
>NW_012130079.1:2415137-2428438 GCF_000143395.1 Atta cephalotes | reverse complement strand
TGGGTGGGGTGTGGGTGTGCGTGTGCGTGTGTGTGCGTGCGCGCGCGCGCGCGCGCATCGTGAATACTGCTTAATTAAAAATTCTGAATAGGAAATGCAGTTTTTCAATCCAAAATGAATAAAAAAAAGTTTTTCTTTTAATTTTTTTAAAATGGGCCATGAATACTATTGAAAATTGTAAGTAGAAAATCCATTGTTTCATTTAAAAAAAACATCATGAATGCTATTTTATTCAGAATTATGAATAAGAAATTTTTGGTTTTAATTGAGTTAAAAAAAGTTATATCATAAAAATATATCATGAATTCTACTTCATTTAATAGTTAAAAGAAACATAAAAAGACTTACATAAATATGTACAATAAATGTTACATATGTAAATTTCTTATTTTTAATAATTTAATAAATATTAATCGCTTTTATGTACCCAGCAAACGAAAATGAATTGAAATGAATTGAAATGGATTCAGGTTTTCAGAAATATTGATTCACGAATGAATTAAAATGAATGCTTTTCAATTTTAAATGCATTTTTATTCATTTATAGGAATTGCATGGAGCATATTCAATTCATTTTAATCTATTCTTGTTTGCTGGGTGTATTTTATATTATATATACATTTTCTTTATTATACAACTAGCGTATATTTTTTGTATGGAAGTTTTAAAATAATAACTATAGAATTTCATGTAATTACTGCTTTAATTTATTTAAACTTTTATATGTATACAAATTTTTTATATGGAATCCAATTTATTTTTATAGATTTTAAAATACGGATTCGGATGGATTGAAAATTTCCAATCCATTTTTGTTTACTGGAGTGGTAGTATTTTCATTCTTTGGAAATTTTAAACGAGAGTGACAATATTTTTACTCTTGGAGATTTAATTCCAAAGAATTTAGAGAGTAACTTTAGACTCAGTATCACTTGTGTGAAGAAAATAACCATAGTTAACTTGATTGACACTTGTGCTATTTTGCGGTAGAATTATTAACTTTATGGTATTTAATGCATTAAAAAGAACATTAGTTAATAGCTAATAAGTTACGTTTTAATTAGAAATATGGTGAAATCTACTTTCAGCGATTCTTTCAATTGAGTCAACCGCCGATTAGATTAGTCGGAGTTGCCTGGCGCTTTTTCGCTTTGGAATTTCGTTAATTTAAATCACACTTCCTCGTACTCTTTACGTTCGAGATGTAACGGGATATTCGAAAAGATTGAAAAATGAAGAAAAGAAGAAGGAAAATAAATGGAAAAAGGAAATGAAACGAAACTTGTTTGTTACGAAACGTTGCTAATTTAGCGCACGTCGACCAATTTCCATTCAATCGGTAAAGCATCAGCAACCAAGGCTTTTTGCCGTATTACGATATTATGATATATATTTTTGTGTGTCCGTGATGTCACGAAAGAATCCGAGCTGGCTAGCGAGAGCTCTGTGTGCGCTTTCTGTTCATCGTTGTTGAATGCCAGAGTAAACAATAGTCGATTGTAGAAAAACGCGTATACAATCTACGTTTTATCTATATAAATATATTATAAATCTATGTAAATATCTGACGAACAAAAAAATCTAATTTTAATTATTGCAAGATTTTTTAATTACTTTTTTATTACCTCACTTTTTGTTAATTCATGGAAAGAACGAATTTGCTGAAGTATAAAAATTTAGCTACATACAGATCTGAAAATCATTTTGTTGGACCATCAAAATAGTTACGTAGAAAATTCAAGCATGATGAGTAAAAAGTTTTGATATTCTAGCAATCTATTTGTACATCCTACATAATTATTTTGATGATTCAAAAAATTTATTTTCAGATCTATATCTATAAGCTTAATTTTTACATATTCAGCAAATTCTTTCCGTTTATTTGTCGGCAATTTTTTTAAAATAATTGACTGCAGACAATATCTAGAGGTTTTGAATAAAATATCTTTATGAATATATCAATGTAATTGTATATATCAATTTGAGTGAATGAATAAATAATAAGAATACATTATACTTTATATCTTAAAGTTAGAAAGTGAAGTCTTATCAACGAAAGGCGTGAAATGACAGAGAAAAAAACAGGTCAAATGAGTAATTATGTTGAGAATATTATTTATAAATTCTCTGTTTTTTTCGCTTGTGCTCAAACTTATTTGAGAATTGCAATGTTAATTTTGTCGGAAGCGAAATTTTATAATTTTTAGAGGAAAGGAAGTTTTTAATAAACTCATTGTAATCAAGCTGTTGTCAATGCCTCATTAAAATAAAAAAATATAGCATGTAAAAAATAAATAGAAATGAATCGATCGTCAGTGTGATCCCAACAGGATCGACAAGTTCTATAAATAGTAATATCTCGAGATTAAACGTCAAGCAACTTCTTAATAACCGAGAGAAAGATCATATGTCCTATTCTGCCAATTTAAAACTAGTGACACGCACAAGTCGTAGTACATCCCTGAGAATCATCTGAAATCCAATTATATTCTTTTAAAGTGAATCTTATTCTGAAAAGTAAAAAAATCTTAAAAATTGAGCCACTTATTTTCAAGACTGGCTAAATTTTTATTCTTTAGAGTGAGATTCCACTCCAAAGAATTTAGAGAGATCACAGAAATCCAAATGTGCGAGAGAGTTGCATTTTGTTACAAAGTTTTCTCGTCTTTTAGATATTTCCTTTCTGCGAAATTGTTACGCTACGTTCATTAAACTGATCGATAAAGACCGTTGCTCCCGAATTGAAGATAAGATGACGTTTCCCGACGAGACACTGACTCATTGCGTATTCACTGACGCCGATTGCTCTTCCCACTCGTGAATTTGCAAATCACGTGCACGTCGTAAACGTCAGGCCGAAGGTCGAGAGTATATCAAGTGTTGCAGTTTCAACTTATCGTGCCCGGAACGTATAAATTATTATATGACGCATTCGATTTATCGACATTTATATCAAGAAAAAACTACCAATTTTTTTTCACAAGAAACTTTAAAACGACGATAACGAAGTACTCTTGTTTACTTCTTTTAATATGGACTCATTTATCCTTTCTCATAACTAGATGCAATGATAGATCAATATCAGATCGATTAGATAAACGCGACTCGATGTCTGTGATCTAAAGATTAGAACTCTTTAGGAATATCTGACGATCGTTCATTCCTATTCATTTTTTATATGATACATTTTTTTATTTTAATGAGGCATTAACAACAATTTTGCCAACTTCTTATTTTTGCATATATATCTTCGTTTCTTGTGTATATTATATAATTATCTTGTTATTATTTGCTCGAGTAGCAAGATGATATTTTCATTACTTCTTATTGATGTTAAAGTCGTCGTTATTAAGACGTTAACATCTTGCTACTGGAATTAATTGTGTACGTAACAAACATTATTATGACTAATTATTATTATTATTATTCTCTTTTGCAGTGATGCTGGTTGTTTGGCAAGGAGCTCGCCGTTGCCTGAGTTGCAGCGGGCAGCGCACTAATCAGGGTCACCAATTCCATCAAAAGTCGCACCATCATCGCGAGCCGATCAGCGAGAAGCTCGACCGGTATCATCTCGTTAGATCCAGGTAAATGAGCCGATTATTACCGAGCTTTGTTTTCTTATTTTTTGTTCATTATTTTTCATTATATAATCAGTGTTATTCGCAGAAAGGTTTTCTGATAAGAAAACGAAAAATATTCTTGATCTTATCGTAGTATCGTAAAATAAAACGATATTAAGAATAGATCAATGTAATTCTCCTTCCTTGAATTGTATAAGATTGACTTATCATCTTGAGACAAAAAAATAGAAATATTGAAAACATATAAATTTAAGTTTATATATAAATCTTTTCCCAATTTTATAATGCATGATGTTTGTGTCGTAATATTTAGTAATATTTAGTAATATTATCATTTAGTATCATTTAGTAATATTGTATCCGGAAATCTTTTTTATGCTGCAACTACTCAATGAAAAAATTGTGTAATAAATCCTCGAGTAATCTAAATAATCTTAATGTATAGATTATTCTAATATTACATGATAAAATAATTGGAACAGTTCTACTGTTATTACACATCAATGCATGAGAACTTTAATGTAATTTAATTTTAATTTTATTTTATTATAAATGATTTTTAATTTTTCTATAAAAATTGAAATTTCTAATTTATGGCACATTTACTTTATTGATCTTTAATTTACTCCTATTGATTCTCGAATTGGAATTATAAAAAAATTTTTGTTTCTGTAAAAAAATTAATTAATACACAAAATAATATATGCAAAGTTACTATGTTTTATTGAACATAACAATAATTAGGATGGGACAATAAAAATATAATTATGTTATAAGCATAAGATTTTATTGAATGCGTACATTTATTGATTTAAATAAACATCCGAAAGATTATTAGCAATAAAGTCGACGGATGTAGCAGTTCATTATCCTACCGTCTGCAATCGAACCGCGTAATTGATTGAGCTAATCACGTTCGGATGAATTTTATACATGCACTAATGTGCATGTGTATGCGTGCAAACTCGTGCATATGTGTGTGTGCTAATGTACGCGTCTTGTTGCTGGACTCGAAGTAATTCTCCGATGACCCGACCGTTTAATCGCGGGACATTTGCGAGAGGAAAATTTTCCAACGATCCATTCGATCCGAACGGATTTGAAACACACCCATGACGTATTTCATGTATTTCTCAGAAATCATCTCGCGAGATTCTATCCCGCCGTGCTGAGATACCTGAATCACCGGCTACATTCATCAAAATAAAAATACCGGCGAATAATCGGAAAAATTGCACCTGAGAGAACACTAAGATTTATTTGCGGGAAATACAACGAAGAATATTAAGCTTCTAAAAATCGATTGTTCTATCGTCGTCAATAATTTTTAATTCAAGTATAGCGCAATCTTTTAGGAATCACTGAATCCAGAGAAATGTTATAGCTATTATCTGTTCGGAATTCTTTTTTAATTTTATGCAATTGTTTGTAGTTAAGATAAATTTTTACTCTTTTTCCCTCGTAAAAATGTTATACTAGCGATTGAATAATTGGAAAATTTATACTTGACAGAATATAATAAGATTCACTTGCGGGAAATACGAAAGTTATAAAAAAAAAACAATCGTCGAAAAAAATCCCTTTTTTAATTAATTCCCAATCGAAGTGTAGCACGATCTTATAGAAATCATTGAATTCATGAGGAAATAATATTATAATTATCATTGTTTCAGAATTCTTTTGCAATTTGACGTAATTGCCGTACAATTGATGAACGCTTCTCTTCTTTCTCGTAAAAAAAATGTCAGGAAATGCACGTAGATCCATCGTGTCACATCGGATTTAACGTGTCATAATCAATGTTTTTACAGTCGACGGCCTTACGATAAAAACGTGAGTAACACTTAACGTATCAGACACGTGCGTAAACGGGGCATTCACGTCGCAGCCACGTGTCGCGTGACACTTACTGCTATGTGAGCAGATTCTACCTCGAATGCGTGCATTTCCTTTAAAAAAACACATCGTGTGAACGAATTGTGTGACAATTTTCACCTGATTCGACTGCTCGAGCTTCCCATAATCGAGGCACGTATTATAGCGCAGTACGTGTCTCTCGTGCGGTGTCACGATTTCTATTATTAGCTTACTATCGCGTCATATAAATTATATAATATTAATGTTAATATTGTTGAAATATTATGGTTTAAGTTTATTTATTTTGTGACTGATATTTCAAATTAAACAACCGGGAAAAATTGATAAAAATAAAGATGGAAACGGTATTTATAGCCGATATTGCTCATTTCATCATTCGTTTATCACTATTATACATTTATACATCAACGAGTCGGAATCCAATGTTAACGTCACGTTTGACGCTTCTGCGATAATAATTTGAAATGACACGAAATACGAAGATCGAAATTCGAGAAAGCGAACGGTGCACTCGCATAGACTCGATGCGTCTAAATCTAGAAAGAAAAGATTGACTGAACATGGCATAGCATTTTTAATTGGTTGTAGCAGCCAATTAAAAATGCTATGCTATATTTTGTCATCTAATTCGCTGCAGCAGCCAATCTTTTCTTTTAGTGCACGCGCATTAATTGCAGTATTTTATCGCTAATGAAACTTCGAACTCGACTAATTTATTTCTTCTCATTAGACAAGTCGCAAGTGCGTTAATATACATAACACGACACGTGTACATAACACAGCAGCGTTAATTATTGCGTGTTTTGCGACGGATCTACGTCGGCGGCAACTTCGATTGTCGAAGTGAGAAATATTTGCGGTCACGTGACAATTACTGACGAGTATGCCGGCGATTATAAAGCACTTATAAGGCGATTGACGTTTCCAATGGGTTAGTTCACGATCGAACGTCGACGCGCCGACATCTTTTTGTAACTCACGCGTGTCGTATTGTCATAATATCGTGTGCTATCTTCGAATTAAATTTCACACGTCTACGAGTTTCTTTGCATTTTTTTGCCATCTCGCTGACATATCTTCGTTATCTTACACCAAAACCGTAGCCAATTCTCGGGAAATTGCATTTGTCACGCTCGAGACAAAGAGAGAAATATTAAATGAAAAATAATTCAAAGTAGTGAAATTTTTATGTTGAAAATATAGAGCACAATAGAGAATCACGTTTTCTTCCGAGTAACTAGAACTATTGTTATACTGGTGTGTCGTTAGCAGACAGAAAATCTGCGAGAACGAAGTTTAACTTCTTCCGGTGCGCGAAGTTTCAAGGACTAAGTGTTTTTGTGTAAAAGTTGAGTGCGTGGACTTTATATTGTACGATTTTAAACTGAGCCAAATTGAGCTATATTGTAAAGAAAGTTCATTTTCATTGCAGCTGCACATCGTTGCATCTGTTTTCTTGTGTGCGTCAAGGTTGGAGACAAAGCGGAAAGAAATCCAAGATTACGGTACGTACAAGGTTTTCTCAAGTAGTCGATCGATTGATTGATAGGTAGCGATTTATTTATCGGATTTCTAGGCGACTTAATTGTATTTCGCGGTATACTGCATTTCCGCTACGGATACTTGAATACTTCCGTTACACTTTATTCTTAGTTATTAGTACGCTTATCTCGTTTTTTAATTTTATTAGATAAATCTCTTAAAAATATGATTTCATGACCATTATTAGCAAGCAGAGATATTTTTAAAACATTCCTTGCACAAATAGAATTAGGATGCAATTTTATGCGATCATTCGCAAAAACTGCCGCTGTCATCTTCAATCGACTTTTTTTTCGTTCGAATGAAAATTGAAACGTTGTTGAGGATCAATGCGATTTTCGTCGTATCTTCAACATAATTGATTTAAAATAACTACGTACAAAACGCAAAAGCAAGAATAGGTAAAATATAATAAAAAATGAGCAATATTATTACTTTAAGATGAAAACTCCATTTCTTTAATAATTTACGTTAATAAAATTTGAAATATTGCGTGAAATATGAGATGAATATAAAATCGTATATTTATATTTATTCTCATTACTGCAATATTTTTTATATAAATCTGGAATTTATGATGATTGCAGTAAAGCGCACATAGCGTATATGATTAACCGCATTGCAGTATGAAGTTAATTTTCTCGTGAATAGGGCTATTATATTTGAAACAAGAAAAGAGTACATATGTATACTTTAAAAAAAAAGATGGAGATTTAGGGACGGAAGGAAAGGGTATAATTTTTTATACATTAAATGTACGTATTTAATAAAATAAAATTTTAAAAACATAATTTTTATTAACAATTTTTATTAATATAATTTTATAAATATAAAATTTTAATTAATGATCAAAGTTTTACAATCTTAAAAAAAATAAATGTATTCTTAAAAGAGCTGATAATCCTATTCGCGAAGTTAATTTAAATAAGTAGGTACTCGTAATATAAGCATCATGTCCGCTCATTTAATAATAATGCAAATCGACAAGTTGGCTAGTAATCGATCGCGACTCGAACCGCACAATGGCTCAATGAGATTATTTGAGTTCATGTGATTTTTTTACTAATATAAGAGACTGTCACCAGGCGTGTAAATAATACGAAGATCTCAAATCTGGCACGAAAATAGCCAAAGGTTGAAAGTTCTCTCTGAATATTTCTTCAGATGCAAAAATTTGAGCATGTGCTCAATAATTTTCGCGTTTCTCCGTCAAACTTCGTTCGGCTTCGCAATAACCACACACTTGACAGCAGTCAGCTACGCTACTCACACCTTGATATATAAAAACCAGTTCATTCCGGGTCGCCGACGTCGCCGTTCAGTATAGATCATGGACGATACCAGAATGCGTGAAGTTCGCTCATCGAGTTTCTCATCGAGGACAAAATTAGAGCCAGGAAATTCCCTTTGTCTTCTTGTTGATCTTCGCCACGAGATGATTATCGATTTCATCCTTTTCTGTTTCTTGAAATAGTCAGAGCGTTATCTTTTTGTTATCAGTACGTTGAACTCACAATAATTCTTTATTCTTTTTTATTCTTTTGTCTGGTTAAATGCGAAAAATTTTGTATATCACAATTTTGCTGTTTTTCTTCTCCTTTCTTCATTGATTTTTTTCTTATGAAGTATAATATTCCTTTTTTTTCTTCCAACAATGAAGATTTTAAGGAGCGATTTTCCCATCAGTTTATTGTTGAGTTTTGCATTTTCAGTCTCTTCTTGAGATTGTGATGCCTACTTATTAATCCTTCACTGTTAACTGGAATCTTTAAAGATACCATCGATATTTTGATTATGACTTTCAGTAGATAAATAGTTCAGTATTTAAATTCAGTATTTAAATTTATAAAAAATAAATTCAGTATTTAAATTTATAAAAAATAAATGAAGTTATTCAATCCGACTTCTATGATGATAAAAATTCATTGTTAAAGCTTTGATTATATCAAAATTGTTTCACTTAAATTAAATAAGCGTTTGTAAATACACTTAATGTATCAGTTTAAATATTCATTGAGACTGATTACTGATTCTACATTTACAAAAGTTCAAGACATCAAAGACATGACCTTGTATCTTCATTAGATTTCAAAAGAGCACAGACACTTTTGCTTGATCCTAAACTCGAATTCAATTAACGCCTTTTCCTGCAGACCGAAGTCGTGACAAATATATCTATTCTCCGAGAAAATAAAGAGAGTAGCTGAACTATATCTGGCTGGGAATAAAAGAGACACAGGACAAGGCTGACAGTGAGCGGTGCAGTGCCGGAGTTAACCGCGTTTGTTAACTAACTGGAGTCGCTGACCTTAAAAACTATTACAGAATCTCTTTTCCTCATTAAGATATGGACAGTCAGAAATTGAGAATATTTCGATTCAAAGGAGTGCGTCAGGCTATCCTTTTCGAGGTAATGCGAGGTCGCTCGTAACGCGAGTGCGAGTCCGTGCCGTGTCTTGCTGTGCCTCGCTTGGCTTGTACGCGAGTTCGGCCCTGATTCTGTGATCAGGAGAGGGAAACAGAGACCCCGACTCATGCGAATACTACTCGCGCGAGCAGTCAGTCACGTACGTAACGCGGCACCATCGTGAGGTCCACGTTTTTCGTATCTTCTTTCATAAGGGGACAAGTTGATTTCGTCAGCGACGCGTGATTGACCTGATTGACTCTCTCATCTGTAATCTTGTACCTTGCGACACGCTTCTTCTCATGGCAAACGTGAATAGTACGCTGATAGTATGACCGCGCGCGAATTTCAGTGAATATCCTGTTCTTCTTGTCTCTCTCTCTCTCATACACACACACGCACACTCTGCTGGTCCGGCCTGCGTTAAAGCAGATGCGAAGGTACGTTCAGTTTTCAGACGATAGGAGAATCGCGTTACAACTCCCTGATTGTCGTGCGTTAGCACGTGTCCGAGAGAAGTCCGGAAGCCTTCATGATGAGCATCTTTTGGCTTCATTGTATGCGCGTGTGTATCTATGTGCGTATCTGCGGAGGTTTATTTCTTTGTGTTACATAATACTATACTAAATAAAATGCATGACAATTAGAGAATGGAAAGTTAGGACCTATATGAAATTAAATTTTGAATTAATTAAAGATAATATAGTTCTACAAGAATAAAATCACAATGATAAAATATGAGTCTATTTTATTAAAAAAATATTTAATATTTGTTGGTGCCGAAATGTTGGTTTATTTATAATTTTATGTTTATAATGATCATTTTTACATTCAAATGTTAAACGATTTTAACAAGATAAGTTCGTAGCCATTCTATTTTTATCATTGTGAATTTTGAATATTAATTTAGGAAAAAATATTTTGTACTATAAAAAATTTGTACTATAAAAAATTTGATTTGTACTATAAAAAATTAAAATGCAGAATGTTAATAGAAAGCATGGTTTTGCACGTGATATATATATTCACTGAAATATTTAAAAATTTAGTTAGACAAATCTGAAAATAATCTTATTTGAATTACAATAATTATGTAGGAAGTTTAAACTGATTGGAATATTAAAACTTTTTGCATCAACGTTTAAGCATTCTACATAATTATTTTGATGGCTTAGCAAAATTATTTTTGGATTTGTATCTACTTTTTTAGAAACTTCAATAAAATCGTTCTTTCCATGTAAACTTATTATAGATAGAAATAATAACAAAAAATATACGAAAGATTCTTACAAAAATTTTAAGTTTCGTATCTAAAAAATAATATCTTTATTTACTCGTAAAAATTCTTCTATAATATTGTAAAATTGTGATTTAAATTACGATATTCTCAATATTATGTCATACAAATGGAGAGAAAATATCTTTTGTGTATATTCATATGAATAAACAATTAATTTAATTATCATTGCCTATGATCTTTTTCAAAATGTAACGATGTTTTTCGTCATTGCGAAAGAATTAGAATTACTATATATAAGAACGCGTGTATTTTTAGATGCAAATGTCTGCTCTGTGCCTCACTATTAACTTTGCTGTATAAGTAACGTACTATGCTGAAATGAAGATCAGACTATATCGTTGCTAAGAGAGATAAAATTGCATATTTCATATCGCGATATCATGTCGAATTCAATTCGCATTTCGCTCGCGTGTTCGCGTCGAAGGACGATATATCATTGTCACTTAGTGGTATTCCTTTTGAATACTACTGATGATGCTTCTCGGAAGTGACAATTCGAAGGTTCTAATTTGCATTCGTCGCGACAGTGTAGAAAACGGTGAATTACTTTAATTAAACTTAGAACATTTCCAACGCGCGACATCGCAAAACACTCGACCTTACATTTATCAGCAGATCACGATCTTAAATTGAATTTTCTGTTAGCATTTTATTAGATAAATTAGCGTTTAATATTAAATTATGACTATACAAGCGGAATATTACTTATTCTTTATAGCGTAAATTCAGTGATATAATAATAATAGTTTGAATTAGGCATAAATCAATTTGCGACGTATTCAAACAATGCTAATGATGCCATTGGCTGTGAAACGCAATACAAATCAAATAGTTGTACAGTTCGGAATTAGCCGGGCTCAAGCAATTTTATGCGTTATTTCTTTAATATACATCTTTTTAATTTGTGTAAAAGAAATTTGTGAGCCGCAGCCATTCGAACAATTATTTTTAGTTTGAAATATTCGAATACTTGGATATTAGGGTTTTAGCTAATCATAATCCAGCTTATCACATCCAGTTTATTTCGAAATAATTAGGGGATAATTAGGGGATTTTATCTAAAAAATAATATATAACATTTCATTTGGAATTGTCGTAAGATGTGATACTGCCGTTCGAATTTTTTTCTATTTTCGTAGAAGAGTCTTCACGTAGACCTTAATTCTTCATCTGCAATCTAGATCTTTTTGGCACAAGCGAAATTTCACTCTCAATTCTCCGAAATAAAGAAGGATTAAATCCGATCTGCACTCTTAAAATATCTTGTTAAAAAAACTATTTGTAAAAGATGTTGAAAAGTAAATGAATTTTTTAAAAGCCTAGAGATAAACAAATTTGGGCTGGACGAAAGGAGTAATATAGGAAAATTAATATTGATTTCAGATAATAAATAAACATCTGGATGACACTTATAAATTCGGATTATAGAATATTCGCTCCACATTAACGACATGAGACACTTCCAGTCTCATTACTCCAATTCTTTGCATCATAACCTTTTATTTTCTTCGTTGCTTACACTTATCTCTGCTGCGTTATTCATTGATCTCTTTCTCCAGGGTTAAAATAACATTAGAACATTAGAGCAGCGATTGAAGCGTAGAGAATGTGAATAAGTTAGCTACGTAACTGAAATTAACATTGGGTCGTCGTGAACGAAGAACACGCATTTTGTGTGTCACATTGACACCGTGCCAGGATTGATGGTCGACCTGTCTAAGTAAGAGTTACAGGGCCACGCGGACGATATTATTAGATAGGTTAATGCGAAGCATCATGTATTTCCTAATATATCATCGACAAGAATCGTGCATAGTCATAGCATTTCATGGTCAGAAAGAGAGAGAAAGAGATAATTTCTCATTTTCGTCTCGCATGCTTGAATTTCGTTTAGCAGTAGTAAATAAACACCCTAGAACTTTTTAAATATCCGTGGCCGATCCTTTTTCACGTGACATGTCGACGCCTCTTATTTTTAGTTTTTGTTTAGATCGCGGATATAAAGTAGCGGCAGCCGCATAAGCGTTGCGTCAGCGGGAATGGATGTTGCTTCGTCTGCAACGAATGCAAAAAGCGCAGTCGCCAATTGCGGTTGGGTAATTCTTAAATAACTTCTACTTATGTCAGTTACGAATAAATTTCACTCTGCAAAACGCTCCCGATGTATTTTTTTATTAATTATTATACGTTTTTCTTCTGGAGGAGTGGGAAGTAAATTAATACCTGGAATTTCCGTTTTATGCGACGATTTGATTTTTTTTTTAAGTGGAAGAAGGAGAGTTTCGATAAAATTGTATTTAATTTTCATAAATTGAAATTTTCATAAATTTTATAATTTTCAGAACGAGTGTCTGGAATAGAACAATCAAACAATATTTAGCGAATTTAATAATGCGAAAAAAATCATAAACTTTAGTATTTTGAATTGGAAGTGAAAAAATTAACGTGTAAAAATTAACTACAAAAATGTACAAATTTTGGGCACAATTTGTTTGTGATATACAATATATTGGGTTGTCCGGAAAGTTCGTGCCGATTTTAAAGGAAAATTGAAACGCAGAAGATTTAAATTTTAGTATACATTTATTAA
>NW_012130079.1:2400328-2414948 GCF_000143395.1 Atta cephalotes | reverse complement strand
TGTCCGGAAAGTTCGTGCCGTATTTTAAAGGAAAATTGAAACGCAGAAGATTTAAATTTTAGTATACATTTATTAAATTATATAGGTTAGTCGGCACGAACTTTCCGGACAACCCAATATATTTTATTATGTGATAGCGATAGTTGCATTGCTGGAAAGTATTTATTGACAACATAGAAGATCAAACTTTCGGTCCTTTTAGATTGGTGACAATCTCGTTTCGAAGTATAGCCTCCCATTGTCAGTTTCAAAGAAGCCGTTTGCGAACGACAACGCAACTTTGCGAGGAAGTTCCATCATTCAATAGTACGCACCTCCGATTGTAAAACGTTGCGTCATGACGTGACGTACTTCTAGTTATCACATCAATATTGGCGGGTCGTACATATGCTGTCATGGCTCGTCTTGATGAACACGCGTAATTTATCATCATGCGTGTCTTGCTCAAAGTTCAAAAGGCGTAATTATCAGTACAACGGAATCTCTTATGGTTGGTCGCGACAACGCTGGAGAGAAAGCTAACAATACGAGGTGCAAGGTGCAAGACGAGCCTTCACTTTAAGTAGCTGCGATTCGTCGGTTCGGTAGGCGTTGGTAGCGAGATTGCTCGCGATTGGCGACCTAGCCGGTTGAACGAGAGGCTCGTCTCGAGCGGTTCTCATCCTGAGCATTTGTGAGCAGTCCGAGACCTGACTGCTTAATCCGGTGTTCAAAGTGATGATATGACAAATTCTTACTCAAATTACCATAATATAAACATGGTTTTATTTTCACAATTACTCTGTATCTGTTATGTTGTAATAAAAGAAAAAATTTTAAAATAATTTTATTGGATATAATTTGGATCCAAAGATTAAATTTATTTTGAAATATTTTAAGAATTTTATTGTTATTATAATTTTTTAGTCTATAGATTAATTGATTTAATATATTCTTGCTTAATAATTGCTACATTTTTTTGCCTTAGTAAAAAGCAATAATATGTCGATTGATTGAAGGCCGCCAAGTATGAATAAATACGAGAGAATGTAAAGATTATTGAATTTAAAATAGACAATAAAGCAGAGAACCAAAATGATTTTGATAAAATCGATTGGTGTGCAACGGCCTTTAGCGCGTCCAATTTACTATCGGAAATCGCCCTCACTAACATCAACTCGCTCGATTATCTCGCGTCATTAGAGACAATGATATTCTCGGTACGTTGTCGCGCGGAAAGAGAATCCCCGCTGAAATTGCGACGGTTATCCAATTGTTTACGGAAATTTCGAATCGCGTCATGGAAGATATGTATTTTCATTTGATACAAATGAATCGTTCATCGACTTAACAATTAATTATTCGCAAGCGACGATTCGTAATAACCTCCAGATCACAAAGAGCTTACTTTTTTTAAATTAAATAAATTCTGATTTTCCTTGTTTATTATTAGATGAAATTATATATCAAAATAACTGGCACTGGAAATTATATCTTCCGCATAAATTTTATATATATATAGAGAGAGAGAGAGAGAGAGAGATCAATACTTATATTTAATAATACAATTTTATAATTTAAATGAAAATTTTCTAACTTTATTTTAATTATTTTTATATGTCTACTTATTAAAATAATTTTTTATTCTGGTTCTAAATCGCTACTAAATTTTTTATATTATTTTCAAATACAATATAGGAAAATTTGTAATTTTTTTCATTTTTTGTTAAAAAATGCATAATACATCCTTGAATAATGATTAATAAATATCTCGAAAATTTATAGTTTTCTGAAAGCTTTTACTTCTCTTAATTTTTAATTGTCAATTTAAGCACTGAAAATATCTCGATCTGTTTCCAAAATCGATTTCAGTTTAAAGAATCTATTATTAGACGCTTGCGGAAAGAGTTGATGTTGGCGGCTAATTTAATTTCAAAAGTTACACTTTTGATGACATTGTTTAGAACCGGTAAGCCTCGATTGCCGTAACAATTGGAGCAATATACGTGACTTTGACCGATTTATCAATAAAGCGTCGTAATGAGTAACACGCGAACTGACGAATCAACCTGCTTGTACTTGATGACTTGATGACTCGCAACGTCATAGCAAGAAAGCCGCTGATTAGATAGATTGATTGTCGGTCGAGGGGCTCGTCCAAGTAAACTGGTTCTCAACCCGTTTGTTCAGAACTTGTAGCTTTCAATCCGTAATTTGTAGACCGAGTCGTAAGAGATATTTTAACGTTATCTTAGAAATTCAGAATGAGCAAAAAGTAATCGTGATGCCATTCCTACGATTAAATGTTAATTACTTGCGTCATTGGTTTTCGTGAACACATCGCACTATATACGCATAGGTGATGTAATAGTCGGATGTACACACCTCGTGGACTTTGGCCTCATATTAATGAGATTAGCAACACATTTAGTCATTCACAACTGTTTGTTACCTGATTAACATTATTATTTTAACTTTTATCAGTTTACTTATTTTCCACGCAATTTGTTACAAAACAAATCGTGTCAATGCAAGAAAAATAAGCTTGATGATATGGCTAATAAGACAATCAAAAGTGAAAGAGATAGAAGATTATGATAACGTGAGGATTTCGAAAGCGTAATGTGAAATAGCACGAAGATTTACAATCAATCAGATAGAAAGTAGTGCTACTTTTACCTTTGTTAGCGACCTGTATATCAACATTCGCTCTGGTATTATGGCGTTCTTATCGTTGCAGTTTCATCGATCAGAGTCGCGGGAGGATTTTGTAGCATCTATAAATTAGTAGTTATTAACAATGTACAACATCAAGTTTCGTAATAATTTCGTCGGGAAATATCAAGGACACAAGTGATAGTTTATAGAAGCTATAAAGCTTTCAGGAATAACAAAGTTGCTATGATTGAACAGAGAATAAGAATTTTAATTTATCAGAAATGTATTGTGGAATACACAGTTTCTGATAGGTTGAAATTCTTATTCTCTGTTATGTATTCCCTATTTCCTATTCCTTTTATTGTGCGGAATCTTTAAGAATTATATTCTTATCTTTCGAGAGAGAGATATACTAACAAAACGTAAAATGTATTCATCCTATTCCGTAGCTTATCAGAGAAAATTGCTCACAACAAGATTAGAAATTTATTCATTAATTATGTTACGTGAACAATCACGATTATTTAATATTCTATGAAACAGCACAGTGCAGCTTGCAACTAATTAATTTTGCTGCTTTGCAATTATAATTCTTTGCTCGAGTTGACTTGCAATCCTCGTCAAATGTATAAACAACGTATGCATTCGCTATTTGTTTGTGAATAATTAATCCGATGATTTTAAGTCATTAAAAACGATTCGCTCGAACTTTATTTGCAAAAAATGTCGCATCCGAAAATATACTATAACATATTATATATGTTATAGATTTTTGTAAGCAATATAAATTGGTATTTATAGTCGACTATATATATATATATCGACTCTTATTTCAAGTCTTAAATAATAAAATCTTAAGATTTTAAGATGGCTCTATAATTGGTTTATGACTATATCTTAAGACTATATTTAAGACGATCTTAAATATAAAAATTCACTATATTATCGGCTATATATTCAAGAAGCCCAGATGCTTCTATCAATCGGATTTTTAGAGTGACTCACATCACTTCGCAGAATCGCTACGCGGATGTTTCTTCATCTGAAAATGATTACATGCAAAAATCCGAATATCTGCTAACGATCGATAAGGATGCGATTCGCAGTGATTCACTTATGTTATTCTGTATATTATATTACATGCGCGATGTTAAATAATTTGTAGTTACAAGTGATTCCTGAACAAACTCATTACTGAAATTTATTTCAACTTTTAAAATGATTTTTCTTGAACTTTTCTTAATTTTCGAATCACATGCAGACTCATTGGAAGATGTGTTCTTTTTTTAATAATAAAATTTCAAGGTTTAATTTGCCTACAAAATATTTTTATAAATTTTATAAATTAATAATATAATTATACAAAATATATGTTATATGTAATGAGAATTATAAAAAAGATTTTTTAAAGATATTTTAATTTTTGTATTATTTTTGTACTTTAGATTACAAAAAGAAGGATTGCATCTCTCGAGCCTTAAATCTCTAAATTCGATCAGAATTTTTTTCATATGATGTCTGACGTTCGTAATTAATCGTCATTGTCGGAGGTGAAGGGTCAGTATCGTCTATCGCCTACGATCGCGAAATCAATGTTAATTGAGCTTGCGCTGATATACCGATTCGCTCGCCAATTTCGCCTTGAGGATCGCTCACGTCTCTCTCACGCGATTGGCGAACATATTCGTTGACGTCACGAAGCACAATGAAATAATTGCAGACTGGCGTATTCTCTCTATTGCGTTCTTTATTTTATCTCTCCCCTACAAATTGGTCGAGGCTGATTGGTTCGTGCTTGCGGACAGAGATAAAAATTTTCCATAACATATATTCCGTAAATATCATTTTGCGAATGCCGTTTTGCAAAAAGTCCTTTTATGCAATTTAAAAAAATAGCTTCTCACATGTAATGGTTTCTTTGAGATATTTAACTCGCAAAAATTGCGATTACAAAGTTTTCAATAGTAAAGCTCATTCTATAATTGCATAAATATAGTTGTAATTGGTGTAGTTAAATAATATAAAAATTGACCAATTTCAATTGAATATTCTTCTTATTTTCGGCTGTGATTGGTGAATTCTTAAAATCACACCACTTACAACTACATTTACATAATTGTAGAATTAATACATACATATAACTATGTGACGTATAGTATTAGCACAGAGCGTCGACAAGTCTCTGTGTTATCGCATATTTTGCTAAATGTACTTTTGCGTTTTTTTAAACAGTAAATGTATTTTTGCGTTTTTTTTTAAACACGTGAAACAAATTCCAAACGGATAAGATAACAGTATTAAAAATACGATTGCTATTTTTGCACTGCTGTACAAATCCAAAATTGCACTAAATGCATTGAAGTGAGTTTTACGTAAAACATGACGTAAAACATGATACCTACAATATACATATTATTTGCTAAAAATTTGTGTGTGGGAGTTTAACGCAGCAACGGTTTATCTTCGTCAGAATTGTGACAAGTGGACAGCCTACACGTGACTGTCGACCATTCACTTTTGAATGACACGCTCGTTCGCGAATTTTGCGTTAGCCAGAATTCGGAGAATTCTCTATTTTTATACGAATATTCTCAGAGGTGCGTTTACGATTAGTCGAAATGTGACTAAATCGATCATAATAGAGATCATAATAGAGAATATTACATTTTTGTAAAACTTGAAATTATTAATGATTAATAATACTCCATACTTATGAAAATTTATCAACGATTTTCATTTTTTTATTTTATCGAGTTAAATTATAGATAATATTTTTCTTTTTCTCTTTAATACTTTTTTATTTTATTTCTTTTTGATCATTTTGTAGTCTATGTATACGAGCAAAATACTGTATAATTTTTTGCAATTTGTTGATCGTCTCTATGTAATTGCGCAAAGAGTTAAAAGTTTGTATGTTGCAAGATAATAATTCATTTATCTTTTTTTTACCGACTGACAAACCGTAATCTGCTTTATCGACGGCACCTTTATCGATGGTTTTCTTATCCATCGGTGTGCAAATCCTTTTATTGTAAGCTCGTATCAGAAGATGGCAGTAGCGTTTCTTCTTATGAATGAAAAATTTGCATCCCGTAGGATTGATTTACATAGTTATTTCTATCTAATAAACCTATCTAATACTCCGAGCTCGATGCACTGTGGATTCACACGCACTTATATCTTTATTAAGGATCTTATTCTTAAAAAAATTGAATTATGAAAATACTAAAAAAAATCTATAATATACGTAATATCTAAGAATAAAGCAATTTTCACTCTCGCTTTTTTTAAAGAAACAAATAAAAAAGTTATGTTTTATTTATTTATTTTTTTAAATTGAACTTTTTATTCTATATATAAATGATGTAAATTGAAAAAGTATAATTTTTTATAAAATAAAAGCAACTAATGATGAATATATAAATTTTATTTAATAATTTTTCATTTTGTAATCCTTTCTGTAAATCTGTATTAAATTAAAATATATAGAATCAATGTTATGTAAAATATTAAATCTTTTATTAACTGCGTGGCAACAGTTTTATTAATTGCATTAAAGAGAAACTGTGTCTTTAATTCAATTTCTCGATTGTAAGTTTTTATCATTAGCCTTTCATCTGAATGTAACTTACGATACATATTCATTATTCTCAACATTGCGGAATACATTATTATCACTCGAAATTATGTCAATCTGATGTTGCCTCCAAGGTTCAGTAGAAAACACACAATCACATATTACATAATAAATCTCGCATACAACATTCGTTGCAAGACAAGAAAACCGCGAATTCAGTTTTGTCGATGAAATCGATTGATCAATAAATTAAGATCGTTGCCAACAATCACACAGAATGTATATTTCCTATGAGAGAATTTAATTACTATGAGAGAAATAAACCGGATTCAGTTTAGTCTCGATATCACGAAACATTCATCTTATTCGTTTTCGTGCGCTTTTTCTTGTCAATCGATAAAACAATTCGTATAATTGAAAATCGTCCATTGCGTAATCATGACTTGATCTCTCTCTTTTTCTTTTATATTTTCCTCTGATAGTCCGACGACATCATATGTTGCACTGTACAAAATGAATTCTCACGCTTCCAGTCAGCTAGGAATGATTAATTCGACGACGAGCATCCTTCTCCTCGAAGGCGGATACATTCGTAACTCTCCGTTGTTTTCCTATTCATTTCTGAATAGTCATATATTATTTTTACGTGATTTAAATGTATTAGCGATCTTTAATCGACGCGCATTGCGTCATCGATGAGTATTGGGAAATGCTATGTAGGTTCAAATCGATGACGCTTACCTGCGTGTGATGACACCTTCCTCTATCGAGACTCGTCCTATATTCGCGTGAGAAAAGAAAAGTCATTTCCATACTAATTGATCGCTTATATTTTTCTAGTTTCCTTACCGTATACTTGTCGACACATTTTTATAACGCTGTGATCCACGCAAAGGCAAGGAATGGCTGCATTTAGCAGAAAAAAATAGCTTTTCAACTGTTGTAAAATTTTTTAATATTATTTAGTCTTGCCTTTAGTTTCTTATTAGATCTACCTAAGTGTATGAATTAATCTTATCAAAGAATCAGGTGCAAGACTATTTATATTGAACGCAGTCAATCTACCGCTGTATCAGAGAGATTTAAGCGACGCGTGCCGTTCATTGACGTCATTTTATCGATCAATTTTCTGATTAGTTTTCTGACTGTCTGAAAAATTGATACCGTATAGGAGCTTCGTCTCCGACGAAGTGCACATGTATTGAGTGATGGCGAGCTACATTTACGTAGATGCGTACTAGTCGTATTGAATAAATGATGACGAGTTCCTGAATTGCTTAATTGACAGTATTGCTGGATTGTGATAATTAAATCTATGACGCCTCATAGCCGTCACCTATTATTGTTAATAATTATCCGCTGATCAACTCGACCTTTCTCATTGCGAATTAAGTTCGTTTGCAACCTCGTTCCAATCGAATCAAGTGTATATCAGACCAAGTCATAAAATATAATATAAATTCAATTTTTGTGAATCCATTTGACTAAGTTCAGATTAAAGATTAATTTATTAATAAGCCTGCCAAAATATTTTCTTCTCAAAAATAGTTTTTTATACATGGAGAGAAAAAATTTGCTATGAACGTTAATCCTATGTCATACCGGCAAATTTCATTTGCAAATATAGGGATCATAAATTATTTACAGGTGTAATAAATATTTATTCTTTTTTATATTCGCTATAAAAATTATTTGCAACAATAAAATATTTGTCAAATATGCAAATTTGTTATAAACAACAAACAAACTTGACATTTAAATCTCTTTCATAGCAAAATCATTTTTCTTTGTGTAACATTTTTAAATTAAGCTTACATAAAATGAGCGTAGGCCATACATATTTAACGATATTTTAATTATTCTCATAATAATCTAAGACTAGGGATGATTAATCACTTTGGGAAAAATAAAAAGACAAAACGTAGTTCGCTCTATAATATAACTCTGCATAGAAACATCCTTTGGATGGTGCGACGAAAATAAACAAGAGTTTTACGTAATCCTAGATGTGTGTATGTGTTAATTGATGAGTAATAAATGTTATTCATTCTCGTACTTAGTGACACAAACCTAAATTATTGCATCGCACACCTGCGATTCTTTGTCAATTTTTTACAATGGAAATGCATCCGACTTGAGCGTATTAATTTCAATACATTGAATATAAAAGACACGCAATAATAAGTTAATATATATATATTTAAAAAAATTAATCATTTTAATTATTATTGCATCTGATTATAATTATAATTAATAGTATAGTCAACTATTTATTTGGTTATTGATGATTATTAATTTTAAGCAAAAAAAAAGATTAAAATTTTTTAGTTATTTTAAAATGTAGAATATTTATTTAAGGATTTTTAACTGTAATATAATTTTATGAAATTTATATATAAAAAGAAATAGATATAATAGAAATTTATTAATGATTATTCCAGAAAAAACTTGATATAATCTTTGGCGTATCAGTTTTATGTGTAATAGATATGATAGAAATTTATCAATGCTGATTCTGTCAGAAGTTAGTGGATGAACAAGAGTCTTGACGAAAAAAAAGAAGAGAGGGTTTCCCGGAAAGAGATAAGTACGGGATGTACAACTCGTCACATAAGCATAAACACGATGATTCTAGCTCATCATTTAAATATATATTACGCGAGAACATCCATTAATCGTCATCGTTAATCGGTCCATATTAATCGGCGAACTTAAACATGTCTATCTCAAGGATATATCTTTGTTAGATTTTTTTATAAACTTTATTGTGCTGACATTGAAGAGCTAAATATTTCATTTAATTCTTCAGCTTCTTTGATCATAATGGCAAATCTTTCCGCTTGTCTTATTTTCTCTGTTCTATGTAAGATATTAGATAGATCTAATAAAGAATAAGGCATTTAACATTCCCATGATCCTACGTTTCCAATAAATTTCAAGGTTGTAACTAATTAATGGAAGCTGGAGTATTGCGAGCGAGATTTTGTAATTTATTAGAGCGAAACAATCGTAAGATTGTTGTTATTATAGAACGGATATGGAAACACATTAACGAGCCGATCGAGATTCGAATTTAAGATCCTTCGAATTATCTAGCTGTATTTAGCATGCTATTCCATATGATTGCCATTATTACTCTCGTAATTATTCTGATCTCCTGTTAATATTTAATCGCCTTAAAATCGCCGTAATCTCATTAGCAATTGCCGATTGGATTACGATTGGCAATTACTTTTCGACCACTTACAATTCGATCGGAAACTTCGCTACACTGAAAAAAAATTTATTAAATCTTAATACATATTTCTTTATTTAATAAAATAGTGTAACTGTAAAACATTTACTTATAGTAATAAACATTTACTTATAGTAAATAAATATTTATTTAATAAAATTTATTTAATATTTACTTAATAAAAAAATGATAGTTAAACCAAATTAATAGTTTTTGTATTAAATAAATATATGTTTATATTTAGTAAATATTTACTCAAAATTATTCAAACAAATATTTATTAAAAATGTAGTTTTTTTTAGTGTAATTATAGTTTTACTTACCGATTCTCTTCGAGATATTGGCTTAAATTTAGTATATAATTATGCATATTTAATAATTATATGTATTTTAATCTTTTTCTGTATGATAAGCCTATCTTTAATGTCAAAACTTATCGCGACATCTAAATTAGCAGTTTCTTCGCATATCTAGCGATACTTTATATTCTGTCAACGACGTTTTTTTAGTCATGAATCACTGAAAAAACATCGTTTGCAGTAATTGCTGCGACAAATTGATGCGATTCGGAAGCTACAAAGAGTCCCATCAACTCGCCGTTGCAGCAATTTTGCGCGGTATTTTCTTCATATCTTTTTTGTAAGGCATAAAGAGATATGTTAACGCTGCGTGGGCTAAAGACTTCTAATCGCGAAATATAAAGCCTAGATGACATCCACGAGGCATCCATGAGGATGATTGATTCGAGCAGCAGTGATTCGAGTCTCGTGGCTCAGCGACGATACCCGCCGGCAGAAACTATTGAGCATGGCCTCTTATTGCCATCCAACCCTCCGCGCACCGACCTATTTCCGGCTAAAAATAGCCAATAGAATGATTGTCGCTAAAACGATGTCCATTCGACCGCGGCGTGTCGCGATTAATTGTAAGTGCGAAGGCGCCGTAACGCAATATCTCGTGCCACCTTTGGCTGCCTCCGTGTTCGAATCTTGCGCCTCCTACCGTTTGAGTCGCCTTCAAACAAGAGGAAAAAGATTTCAACGATTGAAATTTAATTTATTCTCGTAAACGAGAACGATTGAATTGCAATGGAAGTTACAATAATTTCACCGCTGATATCTTTTATATTACGTTCATAAATTTCGCTCAGCTGCTTGAAATCCTTATTTCTTCTGCATTACTCATTCAAAGTGTTGAGGTATAATTTATTATATGACGGCTCGTAAGATTTGCACCTTGCATTCATAAATAGGAAGTTGCTCTCGACAGAGCGATCGCGATTTCTTTCGTTTTCAAAGCGTAAATTATCTTCAATATGAATCTAATTTCGCAAATGAATTCGCTTTCAATGCTTAATGTATTTTCTTAATGATAAGATTAAGACGTTATCAATCCGATATCACACAGAATGTGTTAGTTCTGACACTTTCAAGACCCACGATTATTACTTCTTAATATTTACGTGTATTTAATTTCACATTGTTGAACTAGTAAGGATTTCTAATTTTTTGGATATTTTAATTCTTATTAAATTGCAAAAATATACTTAATGCGTATGCAGCTACCATTTAGATTTTCTATTTCTATGTATAATTATTATTATGAGATATTCATTTTTTGTGATATTTTAAAAATATGATCGCCAATTTTTTATAATCGGTTTTGCCATGGATTGAATTGGAAATTTTTTGCATGCGGCGTCTATGAAATTCTCCTCGTACTTAGCCCGCAAAAATGGCTCTAATTTGCGACGATAAATAAGAGGAAAGTATACCAGGAATCGATTTTGCAATTTTTATGTTTGCGCAATTCAATTAAAATGGAATGTTACACGTGTAAGAAACGTCGCTCAAATGATCGCGCTCAACAAGGTTCGTCTCGCCGAGGGAAAGTATTAAAAGAAAGTTCATACCCACGGCAATTAATCTCCTCCACGCTTCGCCGAATAGTAGTTAAGACGAGGTTAAGTCGGTTAATTGTTTAAAAGTATCGCGTGTCTGGTAAGCCGGTTTTTCCGAAAAGCAGATTCTGTTCGTCGAGCAGCGAATATCGTTAATAAGGGTTAATAAGGAATAAGTTCTTTCACAAGCGCAAATTCGTTACGAGAAGACGCGTGACAATAATATGTTAATTATCTCCAAAGACTTGCAAATACGCGCAGAAATAATTGTACCTGTAAACCGTAGATAATAAAGTGCTTTTAAATGCTTTAATACAAAGAATACATACATTAATATACAAGACAGCGACAAATTAATTGTCAAACAGATTAATTGTCATAATTGTTCTTGTTATACCAATCGCACTTGATAAAAGAATTAAATATTAATTACATTCATTACGCTGGATATTCTTCTTATTATATGTGCATGGAAGAAACAAATTACAAAAGTTGTAAATTGAAAAGAATGATAGTTGCGATTTAATCGCAATATCGTTGTAAGTAAAGTTTTAATTGCATGAAATTAATCAGATTCTTCGCATCGAGGAGATAAATAACTACAATTATATTTTAGTTGTCATGTTAGTTCACAGTCCGAATGCATGATGCAACGAAAAATAATGTTACATGTTGCAACTGAAACCAAGTCATTGAACTACGTAATGATCTGTAACTTATTAAATTATGATCGGTTATAGGAAAATTTGAATGTGTAAAATCAAGCCAAACTGAATCTGATTCTATAAAGCGCACGATACGCATGATGTATCATTTTATTTTTGCTTAATTCGCTAAAGAACAAAGCTGAAATGATACATCATGAAATTTGAAAGTCGGATATCTGAATTAAAGGTGTAGAAAAGGAAGATCACGATTACATAAAGCGGCGCGATTCTTGATCCAAAATTGTTTCGACATCACGAAAATATATGATGGTGGTAGTAAAGAGAACGTGCCAATTTTCTGTCGTAGAAATTTTCTGTCGTACACACGCATGAGATAAGATATCGAGATTAAAGCGGATGATCGAACCGAAAATAGGTGAAGTGTAATCTAATCACGGTATGTCCTATTTTGTTAAACGAGGGCGCAATTATCCGCCAATGAGTAATATTATATATGAGTAATATCCATACTTGTTGTTTCATCCTTTTTACAAATTGTCCCTCAGACAATTTGTACTTTACGGTGAACAATTAAACAAATGCCAAGCAATGTGCATACGTATTCATCACCGTTTAAAATACTGTAACTAGCGACCTATTCATCTACAAGAAACGTGAGAGGAAAGCTCATGTAGTGATTCAAAGTATTATAAAAAGGATTATATAACATTGATTGCGCAATAATAAGTGAGCTATGTACATTTTTTCTATTTAACTATCACAATTTACGTCGATATGATTATTATCACGCGCGAATAAGTAATACGGTGGCGAAAAGACGATTAACATACAATATTATCGACTACGGCGAATGATGATGTATTTATGACAATTCAACAATTTACGTCTCAATTGTACATTTTATTGTCATAATTAATTATCTTTCTTTCGGTATATAGTCGATGTAACCTTGAAGTATATTTTCGCTTACTGTCAATGAACCGTGGCAAACGGCCTACTTTTTACCTGCACGAAACGAATGATCGTTTTGGCTGTGTTCCGATATACACTGCCAATATTGAATCTATAGGATATGTAACGTGAATTATATTTTCAGTACTGGCAGTACAGTCTTTGTCCACAGCCTTTCGCGAATTTATACTTTGTTCTGTGTCGAGCGAATTTATGGATTCTCCGAGAGAAAGGAAAAAGATCCTCCGATTGCTGTAACAATCTTTTTTCTACAACTAAGTAGAACGATTCCTTAAAAACATATACTGTATTTAAACGTCTGAAAATTCCACTTCAGAAAATTCTTAAACTCATTTCCGTTCAATTATGCAATTTTCAACAATTTTGTACGATTCTGCGATACTTTCACCATTTACGCCAGCGACCGACGTCATAGGTACCAATAGAGAAATTACATATTTAGATGTCAGAGCTCGGTTAACGTTTACGTATATGTTTTTTCCACATCTTGACATTTTCCTAAGAAAGTTCTAATAATATCCTTCATACAATTTTACTTGGGGTATCAAAAATAATTTGAACTTATGAATGTCAACGGGGACGATTGCAAGAGATGCTGCAATTTTAATTCTTAGGTCGGTGTTCGTCCGTTCGTATTACAAGAATATCTAAAGTAAAATCTTGAGATGCCAATACGACTCTGTGGCCGGTATTTATAACCGGATTTTATATTTAAGACCATCTTAAGACATTACTTAAAATAATATTGAAATAAGGACCGACTGTAAATATCGGCCTGTAATGGGATTATGAAATTTTATTACTGTACTTAGGACGGTCTTAAATATAAGAACTGACTATGAATACCAGCTTTAAATTTATCGCGAAACATGACACATGTCAAAAATGATATCTAAGATTTCACGCTCGGATATCTAAAGTTATATCCCTTCTATCTTCTTCCCAGCAAGTCCCAGACGCTCATCTCTCATGACCGTCGAAAATGCGCATCCGAAAAATTTCGCTTACACGTCTACGATAGCCGCGATTCAGTTCCTCGGTCATTGTCACCCGACCGTCCGTCTGCACGCAACGAATCTGTTTTCGTTCTCCGAAACGCGCGTCAGCAACAGCAGCAGCAGCAACAGTCTCTCCTGAATCCGGATCTCTCTCTCGCTCAACTCCGTATTTCGCGAACGTATTTGAAATTTGAATCCGGCGCGGGGTGTGTGTCTCACGTCGACCAATCGACAAGGCGTCACGGCGTTGCTGTCCAATCGATGATCGCGCTGTCGGAGGCTCGACTCGTACACGGCGTGACGTAATGCCGTTTAAAAGGCGAGCCGCGTGGGATGCGCGAATCAGTCGCACGACGCACGTTGCACCGTATGCATTGCTGGAGCTGAGGCATCGTCGGATTCCCATCGGCAAGAAAGAGAAAGAGAGAGAGAGAGAGAGGCTAGTGTGCATTGTCGGCGTGTCCCTTCCCTCCCTTCCTTTTCGCTCTTCCTCTTCTTCTTCTTTCTTTTCTTCTTCTTCTTCTTCTTCTGTTCGTTTCTCCTCTGCCCTTCCCGGTTCTTTCCTTCCCTCTACGTTCCACTCCCCACGTATCGGCCGGGTAGGTTTCATCCGTCCAGCAGTCGGTGGATACA
>NW_012130079.1:2381288-2400027 GCF_000143395.1 Atta cephalotes | reverse complement strand
GAGAGTAGAAGAAGTAGTAGAGAGACGTAGAGTAGACGAGAGAGAGAGAGAGAGAGAGAGAGAGAGAGAGAGAGAGAGAGAGAGAGAGAGAGAGAGAGAGAGAGAGAGAGAGAGAGAGAGAGAGAGAGAGAGAGAGAGAGAGAGAGAGAGAGAGAGAAAGAGAGAGAGAGAGAAAGAAAGATTTTTAAATTGCAATGACGCGAAATCAATCATTTGATAATAATTGTTAGCCGTTATTTAATATCAACTTTATCTGCCTTCTTGATTTGTACCGAGAACAAGCAGGTGACACGTATAGCACTCGTATGTTACTCCATGGCTAAATGTAGCCAGTGCCATTTAGGGACGGAAATAAGCGCGAGTGATGTCAATTTGGTGACCGGTATTGATAAACTTAACGACCATGTCGCTGTACACACGTTTCAATGGCGAGCGATCATGAAGAAAATAAAACGCGTCTTGAAACTTTCGGTCAGAATTTCTCAACTTCACATAATTTCAAATTTCACAACCTTATCTTATAGTTTTTATCTTACTTAATTAATCTTACTTATTTAATCTTTTATCGTTTATTATCTATTTAAATTAAATGAATATATTATGATACATTTTTTTAGAACTTAAATTATTAAATTTTAACAACACATTATAACATATATTGTAACATAAATAAATTATTACTAATTAATAAATTGAATATACATTATTGTTAAATTTTATTAATATATAATAATTAAATAATTCAAATTCTAGATTAATTTTCTCAAAGTAGTTAGATCTTCATCATACATTTAATTAATTACAATTAATTAATTATGTAATATATTAATTCGTAAAACCCAAGTATATTTTTATTTTTAATTAATACTCCGAGAAATGTTTCAAGATATTCAAGATTTCTCGTCGAGGTCAACTTCGCTAGTGAAAAACGATGGAAAAAACTTTATTGCAGCAAAATTGACGGTTGTAAAGATATAATATAAAAGCCTCATTTTCTTCCTTTTTATTTTATTTGTTAAATCGCAACAGGGTAATCAACCTCTCACGAATTCATCGAATTATTCGCGAGTTATTTGAGTTAATGCGGTAGATTCTCAGAATCATTTCTCATTGTGGATGGCATTTATCGATAATGCATATCCAATTGTTTTAATGTGACTGATAAATCACAACTCGGCACATAATTCATATGCGCTGAGTGCAATTAGCTAATGACGCCGATCGATTTACTGGTTCTGATATTAAACCTATTATCTATCGCTACATCGAACGACTTTATATTTCCTTGACGTGAAAACGCAGCAAGAAGTGAGCAGTTATCTATGCGCGTATTGCAAGGAACGTTTCTCTTTAATTTCTGAGAACATCATTTATTATTCCAGTATTTTGATTCGTTTTCACGAATGTACATATGAAAGATACGATACACGTTGTAAAACTTCTTTATCGATCGTCTTAGATACGTCTTATCGTACATCGCGGCGAGGAATCTCTTTTACGAAGAAAGATATTAGAATGTTAATGACATAAGTATGTGATTGCGATATTATCTGGTAGCGAAAATTCCTCTCGCGCGTGACTTCTACGTCTAATATCTGTTTTTGCATTTCATGTTACAGGGGAGATGCGGCCTCGCTGTTGGAGCTGAGACCGTCCCGTCGGCTGCGAAAATTCGTGGGCCCGCATCCGAAATCGATCACGAAAAAGTAAGGATCATTCGCGTCAGGATCATCATCCGCGCACTCCATCATCCTCGTATCCCTCGCTCGAAAGAACAAAGCACGAGAGATACTGTCGATTCTAGCCGGGTCTAAGCAAAAAAAAAAAGAAAAAAATTAAAGAAAAGGAAAAATCGAACAACAAAGGAACAAAACGGGGGAGAAATATTTAGCGAAGAAAGCAGAGTCACTAGATCAAGAGTGAAAGAGGAGGAGAGAGAAGGAAAAGCTAAAGAGAAAAGTTAAAAAAAAAGAAAACGCGCATATCGTAACATCGAGGAGACGGCTTTTCGGTTCTTTCGATAGAAAGCAAAGAGGGAAAGTCGGAGAGAGAGAGACCGTTAAAATCTGGCTTTCGGTACACGCGTTGTTGGTTTTTTTTCTCGTTTTCATTTCGCGTCATTTTCCTGTAAAACCTCAAGAGAAAGAGTGATGCGCTCGTGCTTCTCCGCGCGTGCTTGTGTAACGTAAAACCGGTCGCGGCCGAACATACACGACAGTAAGGAAAAAAAACAGAAAGGAACAAAAAAAGAAAAGGTAGATCGTACACGCACGCACGTATAGTAGTACGAAACCGAGAGAGCGAAAAAAATGGCCATGGTCCCGACATGCTCCGTTTTGATGTTTCGTCCTCTGGTGTACGCTGCGCTCTTCATGTTCCTCGTCGTTCTTCCGAGCACTTCTATCGCGGATAACACGGGTACGACGAAACCACCCCCGTGCTCAAGGTAAGTGTCTCAGAGAACCAGCCAAACGAAATTCATTCTGCACTCGATTCGAACTCGCACTCTCTTTTTTTTTGCCCACGTGTTGTTGTTCGATAAAATAACTCGTTAACAGATAATTGTTTAAATGACGTTAGAAACCGATACTGCTGCCGCTGGCCTTCGAAACTGCGATAAACTACGGTCAAGTTACATTTTCTATTGTACGATGCGAAAAATTTTCAACATTAACGATCTATCTATAATTTAAAGCTATCGGCGATTGAGAATATTTTTAAAATTCTTCATTACTTGTCTTCATAAATATGTCACGTTGATTTAATCGATAAATATTCCTATAATTAAAGCGACTGAAGACATTTCGAAGAAGAAATCTTGAATAAAACATTTAAAATTTTCCTAAAACTGCTTTGTCATTCAGTGTGAATTTATATAGATTCTATCAGTTAAATACTTGAATTCGAGTACTTTACGTCATTGACTTATACGTAACCGATATGTTAGAGATATAATAATATAAAATTTTATATCCTAATTTGTACACATAATTATCATTGATCATCGTGTGCGAATGTTTTGAAGATAGAATTACAAAATGACGTCGGACTAAATTACTTAGGCATTATCGCATTTTCTATAAGTGCATTCGAAACTACAAATTATTACGTAAAAAAAAAAACAAGAACTGCTTGTTATTTAACTAATTATTTTTACATATTACCAACAATGCTTATTTAAATATTTATATTTGTTTTTAATTTAAAACAATGTTATTACGCATTAGAATTATTTGCCGCGTATAAAAATATTTGTAGCTGTCGCATCTTATTTTTAACGGGACGATTTAAAATTACATTTACATTTGATTTAAAATTATTCTATTGTAACTAGAAATAGAGATTATAACAAAAATTTATGTGATTATCAGAAGTTAATTATGTATAGAAAGATACAAAATAGAATATTAATATTAATATGTCAACAGCAATATCATCGCAATTCTCAATTTTTTCAAAAAAAAAAACTTAATAAATTCAAAAATGAATTTTTTCCAAAATAGAATATATTTGTACGAGTATTTTTAAAAATAATAAATAGATTTGTATAAATTATAGAATCTTAAAATTCAAGGTTTTAAATTCATTTAAATATATTACCAGAAAACTACAACATTAGATGAGTAAATTCCGACAGCTGACCAATCTTAGGTATCAGACATCTCGAGGAAATGTCACGAGACTTCATATGATATCATGTCGACAACAAGACACGTTATATATGCGATAAAAAATAGTCGTGTCATATACGTTATTCGTAAAGTTCCTCGATGGATTTGCAAACAATTTTATTTGCAATAAAATCGCTTGTTCTCAATTTTCATTTTTTAATATTATTTATATTTAAAATTTTATAAATCATTTTTGTTGTACAACTTCTTTATAAGATGTATTTTTTTCGACAATATTATTAACTTTATTTAAATTATGTCATTTTTCTAACGTTTCATGACTTACAAATGAAGTTCATAGCATCATGGTTTTGTTATTTGGAACTTTGCCCAAGTAATTCCTATTTTATTTTGACGCGAATCACATGCTGCGGAAACATACGTAGAAAAATAGTTCGCTTTTCTAAAATTAGATCAATGTACTGTTTTTCTTTTGCATGTATTTTTTCTTTATCGTTATTTCATTTCAATGTTAAATAAAATACAAAAAAATTAATTATTACAATTGAGAAATAAATTAAGGAAAATCAATCTTTCAACAGCAATATTAGATTTTAAAGGTTAAATAATCGATTTTTTGATTGTGAATTCTAATAGATAAATTTAAATTCGTAAAAAATAAGTGAAATACAAAGTTTCTAAATAAAAATTCGTCATTTGTATTCAAATTTTCAGAAGTATGTAAGAACTTTTTCAGATTTTTACACATTTTGGAACAAAAATTACATACAAAAATTTGCATTAAGTTCGAAAAAATTGTGAACGAAAAGTAAGAATTTCATTCATCGCGGAAAATTAACGAAATGAATAAACATTAATGCGACTTTGGAGGGAGCAATATTCTGCTTGTTCGAGTACGTGTGCCGCTTCTCAAATTTTATACTTTCCTCTTCCTTGTAAAGTGCCATTATACAGTATAATTGTACCTCTGACGCACTAAGGAATCTGTGTCGCTTTAAACCGACGGGATTGCATATGCAATATTGCATTAGCAGGCGAGCATTTAGGGAAATGACCTTAGCAATGAACCTTCCGGAATCAGACGCGTGGCAAGTTGGGCTCTAAATTATCGTGTTCCGCAAGCACAATGAGCGTGACCTTTACAGCGTCTACATGTGTATGTGTGCACATGCTAATCGTGTGCGTCGAATTGCAACGGAAACTTTTCACTCATACGATCGATGACGCGCCGCCAGCATCTCTATCTAAAGATTTGGCGTTCGTTCTCAGCCCGTTGAGATCCCGCGAGAAATGCGGCTGATACACATCGAGGATTATTGTTATCCTTGTTTAAATGTAAATGGAAAAACATTGTTGAAGTTACATACGCGCGCGCACGCACACCACACACACACACACACACACACACACACACACACACACACACACACACACACACACACACACACACACACACACACACACACACAACTCTAAAAATATTTTACACGCGATATATTTTTAACCAGACGATTACTCGGAATTGATATGAAAAAGAATCAGGTTGTCGTAAATGCGAAACTGTTTTGCTTTTTGCAGATACGTCACGGTTCTTAAACAAAGCGAGAGCAATGAAGGGTATCGACTTGTTAACATAATGTTAGATAAAGCAGTGATTGTGTATCGTGTTCCTCATAATTCTGCATACTCAAATAGAGGAAATTTACTATACTCTTTGATATTCGTACTCATTGACATTGAACATTATCTATTATTAAAATTTCGAATTTTATTGTTATATAAAATGAAATTCACAATAACCGATTCAACTGGCACAATTTTAGAAGGAATTCTGGGCAAAATGTCAATTAAGTCATGAACATTTATCTCATATCGAGATTTCTAGAGATATTAAATATTTTCGTATGCAATCTCGTAAATTTTGGCGATGCGCCATTTTGACAAGTCTACATACTATTTCCGCATATTATTTTCCGCAATGCAGAGAAAAATGGTCCAATGAAAAAGTATATATATGATACTTATTTCTTGGTAAAATTGCTTTAAAAAGACGTAATGATAAATTTTTTTTTTAAATACTCAAGGATTACGATAGCAATCTGCCGATAATGACAGGATATGGAATTATTTGCTAAATTATGACGCAAAATTCGATAATATTTTTCAAGAAGACAAGCATTTCTTATATCTTACGCATCACACGTTGCAAACATGTTTATCGAATATAAGTGTGTCGTGACATAGGCAGATCCGAATCACGTCTCCGAGATAACGTGCATCAGGTATATCCAGGCGCACATTTGATCGCGACAACGATTAACTTTGCTGATCTCTGTCGAGACACATTCCTGTCTTTTTCACCGAGACGCGCATATCTTGGTTTGAGCTATCCTTGATTATGACGACGGCGTGTAGGATAACACGACGATGTATAAAGGATATGAGAGGCGGCACACCGAACACGCTTAGATCTTAGTAAATTGAATCTTCCGGAGATCTTTCGAATGACGTCTTAAAGTGACGCGATCAGGCCACTTCTTGGCTGAGACTATAATGACAGTCTAATGCCTGTCTTCTATTAATGTAGATTAATCTCAGTTCAACTTACTCTTCATCTTTTCATAATATTCTTAGAACTAGAAAAAGACGAAAAGTTAGTTGAACTGAGATTTAATTAATCTACGTTGGTAGAAATGGGCTTAAGAGCACCGGATTTTCGTAGGGAGATCTAATTCGGCTTTGTTTGCTTATACGTAAATGAAGATTTATATTCGGGAGATTAACGAAATGTGTGTACAATATATATATATATCAAATGCAAATCTTCTGATGCAATACTCGCATTCGTAGCTTAAACTGAATCAACATGTAATTAATACGGTTTATCGCCAGCATCCACTGCATTTGAGCTGTTCGAACCTGTTCGCGATAATTATTACCATTTTCCATGATAATTTTTTACGTTCAGTTTATGTAAAAAATAATGCTTGTCTGCAATCGATTGCGATCGATATATTATTTGAGAATAAATATAGAAGTTAGCAATTTAAATTACATAGATTAATTATCATGAAATCAGCAATATTTATTAATTAGCAACATATCACGCACAATTGTGGATATATAAGGTTTAGTAAGGTTTAGTAACCAGCTTGACAATAATAAAAACTGAATGATTACGGTTATCGCATGCACGAATGTGTATTCAAACGAAATTATAATGGATACTGCTAAATTACGCAAACGCTAAAATCGCACTATCATTCCCACGCCATCGTTTCTATCTATTTGAAAATGTATTAACAGATAATCTGGAAACACAACGGAACAAATAAACTTGACATGAAAAAACTCCTTTAAATAATATTCTTCTAGGAACAACAATAACTTGACGATTATATATTTGATCTTTGCAAAGATAGACATCTTTCCTTTTAAAAATACTCCCATGCGACGTGTCTCGATTAAAAGATGCGTCCACGCGTGCAGTTATTTCCATGTGGAATAATTATATTTGTGTTAAAAGGATCGTATCGGCACGTAATCACGGATTAATAATCAGACGCTCACAAATCGGAGGCCCCACGGAAATTTTCACATTTCTTTTGAGCTAAAAAAAAATTTTGATAATAGCAAATATTGAATGAAGCTTTAATCAAATGCTCTGTTAATATAATAAAAAATAATTTTACTTTTCTAAATATTTAATAATTATTATCAAATAATTGATTATATTATTATGTTTGATAATCCTTATTAAATATTTAGATACAAAATTTAGAAAAGTAAAACTATTTTTTAATATTAAGTAAAATTAATAGCGTCAATTAAAACAAAAAAATAATTAAAAAATAAGGAATAAGAAGAATAATTACTTTCATAACCTTGACTTTTTATTTTGTATTAATCAAGCATTTGATTGAAATTATTTTACTCAACATTTGATGGCTACTACCAGTCTCTTTTTTCAGTAATCAGATTTTTGCGGTAATCGTCTTAATACATAAAGAGGCGATTCGCGGAAATCGGTTCGGTTTCCAGCACGAATGAGAAAATCATTATCCCTCGTAACGTATTCGCGAGATGCGACTGTAGCGCGCGTATTACTAATGATAATGAGGCGGCACATTTCACGAGCCGCCTCACGCATTCCGTCACGCGAACAACGCTCGGGATCTCCTCCATTCCACGCACAGACACCACGATCGATTTCATTTCTAGCCGCGAAACGAACGAGCACGTACACGCAGGGATCGCGTTCATCAAGGCCATCCAGGAAAGCGGGAGTCGCACGATTTCGCACGTCTGGTGGCCGGACTGATCTACATGTTCACGAATCCGCGCGATATCGCGCAACCCGGCGTGTCCGAGATCGCTGAAAAATAATCCACGCGAGAGAGAGGAACGGAAGCGAAAAGAATGCAAGCAGAAAAATAACAGTCCAAATAAGAACAGTATTATACTCGCTTGCGTTGCTCTCACGACAGTAGAATCTTTTTTTCTAACGAATTGATTCGAAGAAATATATCGCGAAACTTTTGAGCGTTTCTAATTTAATTTATTGTATATACTTTTGATATTTACTCGCTATGCTTCGTAATTTTTAATAATCGTGACAGAATTTTCATATTTACGACTGTTGCCGCATGAATACGCGCTCGTTTGAATGAATACGTTCTTTTTATGAGCTCTGATCTAATCCCGGCCTACTGAAGGTATTCCCGGAAGTAATCAAGATACTTGCAACGCCTAGTTCATAGGAAAAAATAAAATGATATAATTGAATTGGAATTTTGTTACTATTAAGTAGACAAAATTCTTTACTTATATTGCTTGCACCTTCATTGACATGTCATCGTTGTTTATGAGGATAAACAATAATAGATAATCCTATTTTGCAATTCGAATCCACAGCTCTTTTTTTTTTCTTACAATCAGTGGCTATAACTTCTTTTATTCTCATTGGAAATTGCGCGTTTTAAAATATTTCCGGCTCAGGTGGAGGTTGAGACATTGGTCCAGATATTGACCCAACCGCGAAAACCGCGAATAGTTGAAAAGCGTGTCTCGCTAAAGTCACTATAGGATTATATCATAGTTCGAAACCTTAACATAGCTTGCTTTAATACAGGATTGACTTTGCACAGCGGTGAAAGGAGATTTGGAGGCCGTCTAATTGATATCATACTTATGAAATTAATTATTAACAGGAACTCTTATGTCAACGATGTTCCTCATTAAAGCTATTCATAATCATTATCTTGTTGTTACCATAAGTCTGCATAAATCGCCGCATAAATTAACAGTCTTGTTTGTTATTTTTTCATTTTGTCCTTTCTTTTTACTCCGGTGCAAAGTTCGTTCTATCGATTTCATTCACGTAACACTCCCGCTCTGGCGAGAGAGAGACCAATTGTACGCGATCGAGAGGGTCTCGTGCTCGTCGAATCCAAGTAGCCATGTACCGTGCCTTTCCAGTGAGATATACTGCCACGGCGATCTGCTGCACACGGTACAAATGGCCGGCATATACAAGGACTCCAAATACTTTGTTGATATGAAGATGAAACGATCGGCAAATGAGACGTTGGCGTCATTCTGGGCCTTCATGAAAAGCGTGAACAACGCACCGAACAAGCACCAGGTGGAGAAATTTGTCAATGACACGTTCGAGCAGCCAGGCTACGAGTTCGAGGATTGGGACCCGATCGACTGGACGGCTACTCCCAAGTTCCTGCAGAACATCGAGGACGACGAACTACGGAAGTTCGGCTCCGATCTCAATCACATCTGGAAACTGCTGGGCAGAAAGATGCGGGACGACGTGCGGATTAACGAGCAGCTCTACTCGATCATCTACGTACCGCATCCGGTGATTGTGCCCGGTGGACGATTCCGCGAGTTTTACTATTGGGACTCGTACTGGATCATCAAAGGCCTGTTGTTGTCCGAAATGCACAACACCGTCAAGGGCATGCTGAACAATTTCGTTAAGATAGTGGATAAGATTGGTTTCATACCAAATGGCGGTAGAATCTACTATGCAATGCGCTCGCATCCGCCATTGTTGATACCTATGGTAGACGAATATCTGAAGATCACTCACGACGATGCTTGGTTGAAGGAGAATCTCTGGTTGCTGGAGAAAGAGTTCAACTTCTGGATGACCAATCGTACCGTGGATATTGAGAAAGATGGGATCAATTATACGCTCGCTAGGTATTACGAAGAGTCATCAGGTCCCCGACCGGAGTCCTACAAGTAAGTACCGCAACTTCGTAATAACGTGAATGACGTTGCGGATTTTGAGAGGAGCTAAATGATCTAGAATTGAAGCAAATGAGTTGAAGTATATATACGCGGATATATTATTCTTGAGGATACTTATGCTTATTATCTTTACGTCAGTTTATAAGCGTTAATTTTAATGCGCAATACTTTTTTTTTTAATTGTTCACAAGAGATTCTAGTCTCTTATGAGCTGCACGAAATCAACATTAATTTTGTGAGTTCTATTAGTAATTAGTAATGCTACTCTCACTTTTGACGTCAATTTTGACAATTGATTTCCATCCTTCGATTTTTTAATCTCGCGATTTGCTGATCAGGGAGGACTATCTGACGAGCCAAAGTTTTCGAACCGCCGAAGAGAAGGACAATTATTATTCGGAATTGAAAACGGCGGCCGAGTCCGGATGGGATTTTTCCAGTCGATGGTTCGTACACGAGGGTACCAACAAGGGTAATTATCATTCCTATAATTGCTTCCCGCGCGAGGAAAATAAAGGTCTTTATGGATGAGCGATGTTGGATGCAGTAGTATTACACGCGAGTTTATGAGTACGGTTTAAAATAACTTTGATGGTTAAATAAAGCGTTATTGTCACAGAGGCGACAGAATTATAGAAGTTCAATAATGATAATATCTGTTATTTAATAAGCAAGAAACAGATATATATAAAATAGACGTATGTTTATATATAAAATAATTATATATAAAAATAGAATGTAGGAAGTTCCGCATTAAATAATTTTTTTGCGTGCAGATTCTTTGATTATCCATGATGCTCATTAGAAACTACTACTACCATATACTAAAAGAAGCTAAGAGCGCAATCCTGTTTGTTCATAAATTTTTTTAATAGATTGAACCGAAGCTATAATGATGTATTACACATACAGCAGCATTACCCACAATTATCGTGCTATTCCACATTAAACACCGTATCTTCAATGAGATCTGCGCGCACTTCAAGGTCCTCTAGCTCGTTTCTTAAGTGAAAGCAATGTTCGAGACATCGGTACTCTAAAATTGATTTTCGCAAAAACTGCGTATTGCAACTGAAATCGTTAGATCGTGTCATTTCTTTCTGCACAGCATTTAAACTGCCTCTACCTCGCTCAATTCCATTATAATGAAATTGAAAATTCGATTTAACTTATTTTTTAAAGTGGTCGTAATGAATTGCGCTTCGATATAACGGCAACTCGTAAGAGCAACTTAGCTTGTAAAAGAGAATTAGAGGCTGATAGCCAGATGAATTTCAGGTAATCTAACAAATCTCAAGACCAGATCTATAATTCCGGTCGATCTGAATACCTTCTTATATCGAAACGCTATACTGCTGGCGCAGTACAATCGTCAGATGGGCAATGAGACAAAGGCCGCATATTATGATGACTTGGCTGCGAAATGGAAAGAGGCGATCAAGATGGTATTGTGGCACGAGGAGGTGGGTGTCTGGTTGGATTACGATATATTGAACGACATCAAGCGAGATTATTTCTATCCGACTAATATTTTGCCACTCTGGACGGACTGCTATGACACTTCTAAGAGAACTGAATACGTGTCGAAGGTGCTTAAGTACCTCGAAAAGAATCAGATCATGTTAAATCAGGGCGGCATACCAACGACATTAGAACATTCCGGTGAACAATGGGACTATCCCAATGCGTGGCCTCCTCTCCAGTATTTCTTCATCATGTCGTTGAATAACACAGGCGACCCATGGGCGCAGAGACTAGCCTACGAGATTAGCCAGAGATGGGTCCGTAGCAACTATAAGGCTTTCAATGAGACTCACAGCATGTTCGAAAAGGTAAAATAAGGTTTTGATGAAAAGATAGGAAAACAAGAAAGAATATAAATGAAATGAAAAAAATATAAATTTATGTACATTGCGATTTTGAAAACAAAAACTCATGTCGCAATTAAAAAATAAAATTATTTAAAATTATTTAAAATTATTTAAAATTATTTAAAATTGTCGAAAATGTTAAATCGTTCGATAAAAAAAAATTTTTTCTAAATTGTTTATGCAATTGTCTTCTGAATAAATTTCTAAAATGAGAATAAATGGAATTTTGTTTGCAGTACGACGCGACCGTCTCGGGTGGCCACGGTAGTGGAGGTGAGTACGAAGTACAACTTGGTTTCGGCTGGTCAAATGGACTCGTTATGATATTGTTGGATAAGTATGGTGACAGGTTGACTGCGGAGGATTACTTTTCGGCAGACGCCGTAGTTGAGAATGCGGCGTCTGCACCGCCAGTCATTTCACCAGCTGGTCAAATGCTAACCGGGCTTCTAGGTATCATCATAACATTAGCAGCAGGATTTATAGGGTGAGGTGAGTGTCGAACTGATAGAATTAAGTCTTTACAAAAAAAAAGAACAATGAGAAAGACTTACTCACATTTTTGTAATTAAACCTAATTTATAACAGCCTATTTTTTACTTATAAAAGTCCAAGTCTTTTCCATTAATTAATAGTAGTAGTACACACTTAAATTAAAAGTATATTTTTTGCTTTCTGTTTCAGACAACCATGTGACCTAATCAGCTAGCATAAAATTCGCGAAAAGATACATTAGAAAAATCGATATATATCGATAGTAGATACTTCCAGTCTTGAAGAAACGAAAATTGATCTAAATAATATTTTCACTCTTTTTTCTCGCTCGTTTGATTTGTATGATTTAATAATCAAACGATCGAGGAAGAGAGCGTAAAACGGGTATAAAAGGACCAAATAGAAGCAAGTGCGGGCACTGTTCTTCTTATATTATTGTAAGACATGCCAAGTGTGCGAGAGGGCCTCGAAAACAGCGTCATTTTTATTCTTTTGCCACACATGCTTCCAAAGAATATTCTATAAGCCACAGGATATATTATATATTAACGATATTATTTGCATTTAAGTAACATTTTAGAAGGGACATGCATCTTTGTTGCCTTACTTGCGATATGTCATTGATACCGTACTTACTGTTTAAATTTATTATGATATTATCATATGATATTGTATCTACCATTCCACACTTGTGACATTCCTCATGCTTCATGATTATTTTACTGAAAATATTTGTACTGTAGTACGTATTATCTCTGAGATTGTCTCTAAGAGTATATCGCCAGTATGCCTAAACATATTTGCAAACATGTACCTTCTTCTAGTTATGGAATTATGTCGTTATATTATTTATAGGAATGTCTTGGCCCTTCTCACTGACGACTAACGTAGACAGGATCTATTATCGCTAGACAATCGTCTATTACTTAATCGCTCCATCAGACGTGCGCTGTTATGAGGTATATTCTGTGATCATTTAACGAACTACTTCGCTGGTCGAATTATGTTCTATTATCCTTCCATTGCAGGAATTTATTCTTTATCTTTAGATCTAAATCTTTAAAAATACCGCAGGCGATATCTCGAATTTAATCTTTATGACGTATATTATATATAAACTGCTGTATATTATATTTTATTTTGAGATTAGCCATTGATACACTACTGTATTATTAGGATACTACTAGTATTATTAGGATAGATAAATTATTATATCGCGCATATCTATATAACAAACAAAAATATCAACGTCTCCAAGATTTTCCGGAGACCGATTCCTCAGAATAAGGTTCCTTGACAGGAAAAAGGAAAGATATAAAGGTAAGAAAATGAGAAAATTAAGGGAACAGTTTGCAGCAAGACTAGTTACAAAATAAAAAATACAACGGAAAGATTCCACTCTCTCTCTTTCTCTCTCTTTTTCTCTTTCTTCTGAGAGACGAGTGGACTCATCTAGTCAGTTATGCGTACGGCGCCTAGCCATCTTATTTTTATGAGTCGCAATAACGACATCGTGAAGGTTCGGCGTCGCCAAAATTACTCCTCTAATCTTCGTCGTTACTCGAAGAGTGCCTTATATATAACTTGAATCTAAAACGGACGGATAACACGAAGTATTAAACGAGTTGAGGAAAGCGCGAGATGATGGACAATGAACGAACGACCGTTGACGGTTGACAGTCCATAACGATGACAGATAGTTTGCTTTCAATTCGCGAATTGCCGCCTTTAGATTTTATAATCCTCTCTTGCCCATTCGCGATCATTCCTCTTGTAGTAATTTTGTGAACTCGACATATACGCAATATACTTATAAATATTGGAGCAAAATATTAGAGCTATGATCTCGAAAATTACTATGTCTGCATTCGTTGAATCTATTGAATAAATTTTAAAGAAAAATAAAGAATATAGGAAATTTAAGGAATATATTTAAAAAAAGAAGTTTATCATATAACTGTTTAAGATAGTTTATTTGTAAAATATGAGATCTCTAATATAATTACATATACATTTAAATATTGATACAACTTGATAATTTATTTGATTGTAAAATTATTAATTAGCGCACAAACAGCATTAATGAATTATCCGCCGATTACTTTACGTTTTTAGTCCAGAAGAAATACCGCCACTTTTTAGAACTTTATTATAGCCGAGCGATATTTAATAATGCATGAGTGTATACAGAACTCGCGTTTGTCTTGCCCCGGTTTTTTTCCAGTCGTAATTATATAACAATACTCGAGATAATTGTTTTTATTAATCGGATACCATTTCTCCTTTTCCCACAGCTGTTTGTGCAAAGTAATATGTGTTATGCATGCTCCCTGCATCCAAGTCCAGCTCCCTGAACAATAACTTCAATAAAATAAATAAATCGAATGTCTATATGTAAACCCATCCTGCGATGTACCGAGTATTGCATGCAGCCGTTTACGTTATTCTGTAACATATCCGTAAAGTATAATTATTAAAAAAAAGAAACATTCCAGATACATTCGTCGAAACTAGATCGGATAAATACACTCCTTCGTTCTGTTTGGTAAGTCTGCGCTTAATGAGCAACCGGATTTGTCAAGGATCAGTTGTGAAGGAATTGCATTTACGAGATGAATTTGTTAAACTAGTATTTTCCGGTATTAACACGATACTAGAAATTAAACATAATTATGTATGAGTAATCTGTATTTGTTTTTTTATGTGTATTTAAAGAATACAGATGTGTGTATATTTTTAAATGTTTACATAAGAATGCATTGTCAATTTGTACATAAGGATATTCCTTTCAATAGATAGCATTCGAAGAGTCTTTTGTTACAGCAATAATTATCATTCCATCGCGAGTGGAAGTTTTCGCGCACCTTCGGTGGAGCTTAATGTACCATCAATAGTAATTATGTAGATAACATTCGAGTCGTGATGATTATACAGGGTGACCCAAAATATACCAGAAGACAGAGAAGTATTCGAAAACGTTCTCTTTAAAAAAAAATTTAATTCAAAGAAGAAAAGTTTCAAGTGTATAAAGATATAAATTTTTGTAGAATCAAGTTTTTTTCTTAAATTAAGAGATTTAATTTTATCCGGGAAAAAATTTGAAAATTATACGCACTTTAAAATATAACTAAATTTCCAAGTCGTTTATTTTTTAATTACTTACCTGAATATCTAATAAATATCTTAATTACGATTTAAATGAAGTATTTAGACTTTAGGCTCCTCAAAATTAAATATACCTCAAATGAAATTTTTCTTTGGAGGGAGGAACTATAATACTCACAAAATAAACAAGAAATACTACATCGGAAAGAATAAAGCCTTACTTCTTTATTCGCGTTAACTACAATATTTCTTGTCATTAGAATAACGCGAATTTTTAGACACTCCGGATGTATGTCACTACATGAAGAACATAGCTATGGTTTCGATGTTGTTGCGATAGGTGTGATGAAGCTACTAGCTGCATGTAGCTATCAGTATCTCCCGTGAATGTACCGATACAATTGCCAGCACCAGCATACGTGCTGGTGCAGAGAAAAAGGAGGAAACGAATGGCCGTCAGTGAACAATACACGTGATGTAGGCGTGACTGCATTTGCTATTCAAACTTTTTGCGCAAATTCCTGCCAGCGTTAGATCGTGCTCAAGGACTGACCTGCGATTGTACTGATAAAACGTGGTAATCCCATACACACCGAGCCATTTGTGTTTATAAAGATGCGAAGACGAACGGACATTGCGCAGTAGACGAAAGAATTATTTTCGAGAGCGAAAGATTATTTAGTTTATTGTATAATAAATTAAAAAGAAACAGAAATTGTGGTAAATTTTTTTCGATCGCGATAAAAATGTGAAAGTGAAATTGCTCCTGTGAAAAATGAGGCTTTTATTTATGAGAACTTGACACTTCAAATGATATTTTAAAGAGAATCTGTTGGAATTGTGAATTAACGTTTTAAAAGAAGAGAAAAATAAAATTTGTTTTGTATTTTTAATAAATTGTATATTTTTTTTAACCGAAAAAAAGGTATACTTCACAGTAGATGGAACATCTTTTTCAAACAGTGTTTGAAAAAATTAACTATGCACAGCACTTTTACAAAGATATTTTGGTATAATTTCTAATATAATTACAGTAATCATTAATTATAATAACTGTAATAGAAATCTGATCACAGAATTACAACAAAACAATGCACGCAGATGGACGATAATCAAAGATTATTTAATATTTAATATTATTTCTTTAATAATAAATGATTGACATTATTGTTAATTATAATAAGTTATAATTTACTAAATGAAAGCAACACTCGTTTAATATATATATATATATATTTTGTAGGAAATTAATCACCACATGCAGATATCTTAACTAGTTTTTTTCTTTCACAGGCTAGTCATGTACAAGAGGCGACATTATTACACGCCCGGTCCATCGACGAACAAGAGGAACGTGCTGTCGAGCGGTAGCAATCTATACCGAAAGCGGATTGCATATACCGAATTGAAGGATATGAACAACGATTGATGACCGCTCGTTGTCTAGACCGAATATCGACTTGTTACATGACTAGTGAAAGCAAAAGTACGTGCATACTTATAGGAGAAAAAAGAAGAAGATAAACAAGTTGGCAGGATGCATCAGGATGGAGTCGGAATGATGTCAGGATGAAGAGAAGTTCCGAAACGCTAATACAGAAGAATACACTCACAAGAGAAGAAGATCAGTGCAGAATATTAAATGGAGATGGAAAAGCTACTCGTGAGAGAATGCAAATGCGTTCGAAGATGGAACGTAGCGTGAAGCTTCAATGTTGCTTCCAGCTTGCGAAATCGAATAATGACAGGATCGACGATTGTGCAGGATCTCGGAGACATGAGCTGAGGTTTGATTCTAGTTCCGTTTGGCTTAATGCAGAGTTGAAATAAAGAAGAAGCAGGAGTAGATTTATATGTTTATATATTTAAAAATAATATATATTTAAAAATCAGGATAAAGAGAATGCATGTGCATGTGTGTGTGTGTGCTTGTGTGTGCGTTGTATAGATACGTGAAATGGCCTACTCCTGCGACTGGATTTAGTTTTAATTTAGTGAAATATTAGATAAAAGAGTGTAATGGAGTTTTGTAAATTATTTATTGAATTTGCTGAAAAATACTATATAGCATGCGAGAACTCCACAATGCCCTTTTGAGCAGGATTCATTTAAAGGAAGGAAAACGTTGTTTGTTTCGATATTACATTTGATATACTGTTTACCGGGCTAATATTATTATCTTTAAAGATAATTTTCATGAGCGTGAAACCGATACGCTAAATGACTATTTAAGCGTAAAGTCAGAATCTACGGTGCCATCCAAAAAGATAATTGTATGTATAAAAATCAATTCTGTATAATGTTACGTATACTGGAGTAAGACTTTCTTTCGCGGCGGTGAGAAAGTGCGTTTTTATGAGTATATCAGCGCTATAATGATTCACGGGAAGTAATTTTATGATGAGATATGTTATAATGACGAATTGATTAGTAGAAAAAAAACGGTAGCAAAAACGAAGATTGATGAATTCTATTTGCGGATACGGACTAAATAATGCGTATGTATAAACCTGCGAGTTTGACAAGTATACGATTTATAGAGTGCTATATCATGTGTGGCAGGAAATCACAAAATTATAAATATAAATAAGTATGTATATGTGTGCATATATATATAATTTATAATTATATATATAATATTAAATTATATATATAAATTTTATATATTATACATATATAATCATATATATGTATAATTTAGCTAAATGTAGATAATTGACGACACCACAAATAAATTATTGAGGATGTTGTATTTTTGCTGATATTTTTATATGTGAGGGAGCACATTTATCTCTTACTAGCGATCGATTCAAAGGCGTCCATTCGATTAAAAATGCGTCGTGTACGACAATTGATCTGCATCTTTAGTCATCTGTATTAGAACAAGACTTGGCGATGTATAGGAGGTTGAAAGTTTCTTTGCCAATCTTACAACAGAGCTTTCACGCGCTCAATTAGTTTTATCTGTTAACTCTAGCAACTCCATGATTTTATGGTATTTATATTTTATTTAGCATAAAACAAGGCTGCTAAATAGAATTATTTTAGGACTATTGAAAAACCTATGGAATGTACATTTTGTTGCATCTGCGTGTTTAACTTTGCTCTCTCGTTATGTATTACTAAGCGAACGTAATGACTCAAAACGATCATTTTTATAGGTCGTTTTTCGATGGCGTCGCAGATATTGTGATTTTTGAATGTCAGTGACGAGCATTAGATGACACACACACACACACACACACACACACACACACACACACACACACACACACACACACACACACAACACAACTATATTATTAGTTTCGGTAGTAGTAGTACTTATTTGTTACGACGTAAGTAACGTAATTATTACTTTAATTT
>NW_012130079.1:2364554-2381268 GCF_000143395.1 Atta cephalotes | reverse complement strand
TATAATTAGAGCTTTTAGTATTCTAATTACGCAGTCTTTTGCATCAAATTTTAATTCAACTTGATTTTAATTCGCATTTGTGTATATAATTATGCAATATTAAAAGAGACCGATGTGAGATGTCATCGAATTGTAATCGTCTAAAAAAATCTTATAATGTAATATATTTACGTTATTAGTAGCAAAATTATTTGATGCAATGGAATGCATGTTCTGAATTGCCAATTTGTGATTACGACGAATTTATCTTGCGTTCTCGCGCGGAATTTCGGCTTACGGCTTCATCAAAGCGAGAATGCTTGAGGAATTCTCAATTAAACCAATTCGACGATACTTCATGCATTATTATTCCTTCCTACGATCGTTTGTATGGAAGCTAAAACGCGATGCCATAGGGACGTGATTGCATGTAGTAAAGTTTTACACAGGTATCGATTAGATATAATCATATAAGTGAAGAGATCGAATTGTTAAACTTTGTATTACGGTAGTTTTTTGAATCGCGCGTCCAGCATTCGTTGTAACGAGAATCGAATTGCAAATAAACGATGTCTCGTACTGGAGATATGCTACCTCAAAGGAAGCGTTTTCTTATATTTCAATGCGTATACGCGGCGAAATTCGCATTACGAGAAAAAATGCAATCGGAACTGGATTTTCTTTCCATCATGATAAAATTCTTTAAGATTTTCTCATATAGGTCTACTCTTACATAATCCGGCATTAAGTAGTAATGCAAATATTCTATTTTAATTAGCGAATAATGTTATTCATGATGATAGCAGTATTAAAAGAAAACGTGCGAGAGTGAATTAAGTTTCTGCTGATATGACATTAATTATATGGAAAAAGCAAATGTTATTTTTCACAGATTTGCGTTAAAATAAATGTCAGATTTCAGGAGAATTATCAGAGAATATTGATTTCTCTCACAGCAACATAAAAAAATTAAATTTTATAAATATATTACATATATATAAGGATTGATGATTTTTAATTGCTCGTCAATATTTTAAGGGACAGAACAAGGTTAACGCACGTATATACATATATATTACTTGATAATATTTCAGTACTGAAAAAATAATTCTTTCTCTTATTTTTTTAATCTTTCGCTTAAGCAATTTCGTTCTTTATAAAAAAAAATTATTGAAATAAAAATTTAATTATTATATATGTATTATATGAAAAGAATGCGAATTTCAGCCGTGCGATAAATACAAGCGAGCAACAAATCTCGAAATTAAAGAGGATTATAGAATATGTATTATATATATGTACACTTGAATAATTGTGATACTTGAAAATAAGTAGGACATTTTTGTTGTACATTGCATTTGGTTTCTCTTTATCTGTATTACATCGAAGATAAAACCTTCAGTCGCATCTAGAAAAATTATTTAATGATATATATCTATAAATAGAAAATATTTATTGAGCACTACGATCAAAGATAATTTTATCTGCAATTCTTTACAGTCATCTCGATAAAAGTATGTATAAATAAGTTTATATATGTGTATATACATTTATTCGGTGTCTTCATTAGTGTTAGCTTTTTTAGTAAAATTATAGTTAATACTGAAATAAGTTTATGCATTCCTCTTTTCTTCCATTAACAGAACTTAAGGATAATTTGTCATGGTAATGTGAAGGTAAGTGATGTTAAAAGCTTTAATATTGTGGATAAATAACGTACGAGATATATTATAGATGATTATTTGTATTTGTACACAATACTATATAACAAGGAAAATACTGAATGAGAAACAGATGCCTTATTTGGTGTATCACACGGGCGCAAGCCTAAAAATCATGTCGCAATAGAGCATCTCTCTCTCTCTCTTTCTCTCTGTTGACTATATAATTTAATACTCATAAGGAGAAAAAAACTCTACACAGACTACATTAATGAAACATACATGTATCTTCTTTTTCCTCCCCGTCCTATTCGAAAACTGCTCACATATCGTTTAAACATATACATTACGAGTTACACAAATAATTGGAATATTACAGACTATTTTTAATTTATACAATACTTGAATTTTACTTGTAATGAGCACGTTATACTCTGCGCATATAAGACACTTGCGTAAATAAGGAGTAATAATTCATGGAAGGAATCACGCGAGTTTACGGTTAATTAAGTAATAAAAGTAGTACTGGCTCTTCTTGTGCGAATTTCATATCATTTTTTAAATTCTTTTTTTTGCAATATAAGTGATAGAAAAATATATAGATTATATATATTACGAAAGTTTTTTCCCAATAATGTTATATCCATTTGATGCAGTAAAAGCATTCGTTGAAATTTTTACTTTCATAATAATCACTTGCGCGTTATCGCGTTTGAATCTTTTTATTAAACAATATTTTCGCTCTCTCTCTTTCTCCTACTGTTTTTTTCTTCTAAAGAGCATCTTTAAAAGTTCTTTTACTTATACATATAAAATGTACATATCGAATGAATCGAAATATTCATAAGTAAAAATTGTCACAAATACACTATGAGAAAGAGCTATTAATATTATTAATATTATTAATAATACACAATTTTTATTTCATAACGACGTAATATCAATATTCAAATATTTTCGACTGAGTATGAAATAAAATGAGATACTGCAATCAACAAAAAAATATTTTTACATTGTTATATAATAGAAACTTCAGTCCAAATATCTCGCAATCATACAGACTTCAATATGCAAATACAGAAATCACAGAGGAAAACAAAAATAAATTTTCACATCTTTCATAATTATTAATATGTAATAATGAAGAACCTCGAGATCCCCAACATAAACACTACTCAAACCCTGAAAACAACTATAAACTATACGTAACAGTACGTGGAAGATTATCCGTAAAGTCTCATGTTGTATGCGTTTCAACTTAGTCAATATTAATACTAACGAAAATGCCTACGAAAGCTAAAAATCCTACACATCTGGAACACAATGTATCTATTAGTAGTGAGCAACATTTTGATCAGTAAACGAATTAAATTAATCCAGAATAGCGATTTGGTGTCGCGCACGACTGCGAAGTAAGAGAGAAAACAAAATATCTAAATTCAACGCTTTGGTGCATAAATATACATCCACCCACGTTAACAATTGCGTTTTTCCAGAATGCAATATTTCTGTTCTCATATTTTCTTCTCGTTCATAAATAGCCGCCTACGCAATAACTCTAGAATAAATATCTATCACAAAAGGCTGGTCTAATATAGTGGCTTTTATAGTTTATATAGCAATGTCCTCGCGCGCGTCGCAATGGCTATTTAGGAAAGGTGCAACACTTGTGCAATCGAGTAAATGTTTACTGAATACATGCTACACGGAATGCGTTTAAATGTGTTTAACGTCATAATTTGTTAAGCAATTTTCTGGTATGTTCAACAAGCGCCACATTTCGCAAGTCAATTAAGCGGAACATTAACTTGACATTTCAAATTTTAAAACAGATAATATTCATACATCATTCTAATAAAAAAAAAAAAAAAAAAATAGAAATCTGTAACAGATTTTCGTTCTCGCTTGAATAATGTATGTCCGAAAAATTGTTCGCAAGATAGATCTGTACAAGCATTGCATTTCCAAGAGACGCCAAATAAGCGATGCGCGCTATAATACTAGTTTTATAGGGTCTTAATCTAACTATTTACATTTTATATCGCTCGATGTTTCTACGTCGATTGAACGAGAGTCGCGTCAATAATAAATACAATGACGATATAAGTGTTTCGCTATCGTTTCTTATGTTGTACTTATACCGTGACTCGCTGATCCTTATGCAATAGTAATGAATACTCTGTTGTGCATTGGACTGTCGGGCGGATCAACGTCCACTATAGGTCACTTTTTTGACAGTGGGACTGATAAGTCCTTGTTCCTCATAATACTATGGCTCGTTAATGTGCACGACTTACAGAATATTTATATCCTGATTTAAAAATTAGCGCGTTCACAAATACTCATTGCAGAAACGCTACAAGCGTTAAATCTGCTTGCTCAACTCGCATCTTCGTTTCAGACCGCGCTATCGACGTTTTCACTCGCATGTCGCTCGTGATTCGTATAACGCAAGAGAGGATCGTTTATAGTTCCCATTTCTTCATCGTTATTGGCAGAGCTTATCACGACCTCTTCTGATAGAAAAAAGGACATAACGTTATTTGCGATAATCAATAAACAATATATGTTAACGTTAAACATAAAACCACATTGTAACAAACTGCGGTTTTATGATGGAAATATTAATTTAAATCTTTAACAATGTAAAAATTATTTACCGGGCAAGCATAATTGTAGTTGATCGTTGCTGGGATTAGTGCTGTCTCCGGTTCCACTGTCTTTACTGTGCTGTGAACTCGTGTCCAGGTACAGCTGCGTTTGTACCTCTGGTACGCTGGTTAGTATAACAGTCGTCGTTGGTTGCGTGACGACGTCCTGTGTGGAATTCAATTGCCGTCTGGTTTTGTAAATCACGAGCACCCAGACCACGGAAGTAATGACCGCGCAAATAACCACGGTTATTATTATTATGCCTAGGATCTCGGATTCATTCAGCGTGGAAACCGGGGCTACATATCAAATAAATAATCTTTTCTCATCATTGGAATTTACATGAGATTTTTTCTTGTGTGTGTGTGTAATTCTTTTTAATAAAATAGCTTATTGTATTTATACATCAACTACAATGTTTTGTTTCTACTTGCTCTTATTATTTTATTATTTGACATTTTCAAGAATTCTTTAATTATCTATTAATTTTAAAAAAGTCATAAAATGTTTAAACAAGGAGAAATTTAGCAGTAAAATCCTTCAATCTTATAATATTAATAATACCTGGTTAATATTAAAATTACCTGGCTTGACTGTGAGATGTGATTCACCGACGACGCTACCCAGTGAATTACTCATCTCGCACTCGTAGGTACCCTCGTCACTGGCAATTGTACTAACAATGATCAAAAGTTGATTTTCTGCAGTGAAGAAATGACGTTCCGTTGTTTGCAGCGGACTACCGTTCTTGCGCCACAATAACTTCGGACGTGGCGAACCGCTGGCCATGCATTCGAGCACGATTGAGCTACCTACCATTACTTCTTTATTCTCCATCGGTTTTACGAAGGACGGTGTTTCTAAAAAAAAAACATTCTTATAAGTATTATACATATAAGAATAATTTATATATTTAAAAAAAATGCTTTCGACTAGTTAAAAAAAATAGCATTACTTTTTAAAATAGTATCATTACTTAATATTGTAAGAGTAGCGTTTGCAACAATAACACCAGCCAGATTTTGCGCAGTGCACGAATAAACTCCACTATCGGCCATTTTCACGTTTATTATGAATAGTACGTCGTCTGTCGGCATCATATGCATTCGTCTTTCCCTCGCAGCTGGGAAATCGTTCCCACCGTCCTTCTGCCAGGCTATTTGCGGGGATGGTTGTCCCTCGGCAGAACACTCCAGACGAGCAGTGCTTCCAGCAATTACTCGTATATCACGCGGAATTTTGGAGAACGATGGGAAAACTATGAAGAAAAATGTGTAAAGATTAAAATTTTTATTTAAAAAAATGAGTCGTTAATTAATAAAATATATATATAGTATGTATACTTCAGCATAGTTAAAGATAGTGAATATATTTAATTTACCCAACACGCTTAGTTTAGCTTTGGCAGAGTATGTAGTTCCATACGTATTCGACACCATACATTGATATTTTCCCGCTTTAGCATGGGTAATGTTAGTAAGATATAAAATGGACGTTGCCTCGGTTATTCCGCTCTCGGAGGAACTGAGCTGGGTTTGTAAATTCACATCACTTAACTCCACATTATCATGTTTCCAAGTGAAATGGAGCGGTGTATCAGCGGTACTAGTTGCACGACAAATCAGTTTCACATCGTCTCCTTTGATGCTCATTTGACTCGCAGGTTCTTCAATAATCCGCGGTTTTGGATATTCATCTATAAATAAACATAAAAGAAAATTTAATTAAAGACGTAAAATTATACACAAATAATGTACAAAATATAAATTATTCACAATTTTATTCAAATGTATAAAATTATTTATAATGATACTGACCACAAGTAAAATTTGCATAATGTAATTGAGTTAACGACATGCCCTGTAACCAATGCGGATAATTACAGTGCAGCTGAGCTTCACTGTATGGATGTTCTCGCAACCACATACTTAGCCATTGAAGTCCACAGTCGCAAACTAAGGCTCCTAAGGTGTAAATAAAGAAGATAATTTATACATATATTATAAAAGTAATAAAAATAAATCACATTATGCTCTTATATATTTGATATGTAAGATTCAAACTTACCGGTATTCATCTTAAGTTTGCTCAGACTAGACATTGAAAGGAACGCGTTTTCTTGAATCGACGTAATATTGTTTCCGAGTAAGTCAAGCTCGTCAACATGATTCAGACCAGTAAAAGCATTTTGATTTATGGATTTTATTCTATTGTGCGATAAGCGCAATTTCACCAATTGACCGAGCGGAGAAAAAAATGCGCCATTGATATCTTCTACCATGTACGATATCTGATTCGAATTGAGTTCCCTTTAAAACAAAGTAGCGTTTATAATACATAGTAATACATAGTAATACATAATAAACATTAAAACATATAAATATTAACATACAAGATACGAAGATTTGTCGTATAATTGAATGCTCCATCCGACACATATGTGATTTGATTATGATCCAGTTTAAGTCTCTCAAGCTTCGTGAGAGATTCGAACGAACCTCGTTCTATAGAAATCAATTCATTATGTGACAAGTCTCTGGAAATAGATTGATATCCAAAAGTCAATGAAAGATAAGGATAAAATTTATAATCATTCGTATCATTTAATTATAATATTTGCAACAAAAAGACAATAATTTATTTCATGCAATTATGAAAACATTACTAACAGCTCTACTATCTTTTGGCTCATTTCCCATGCTTGAGGTTCAATCATTGAGATCTGATTGTGTGATAAAGTCAATTTTTTCAAATTCTCTAATCCGAACAAGCCTCCCTTCTTTATAGTAGTCAACATATTAAAGTCGAGGTGTAGTAATTCTAAATCTTTAAGTGGCCAGAAAGCTCCATCGTCTAACTTATTAATTTTGTTTCTTTTTAGATATAATTCCTTTAGGCTCAATAAACTTTTCAGGCTTAATCCATGTATTTGTTGTAGATTATTTCTATTCACTTCCCTATAATATTATCACAGACATTATAGATAATACATTGAAGACACTGCTTTCTTACTATATTTCATATGTATAAATATTATAAAGATATTTTAAAAATATATAAATTCTTACAATATTCGCAATTTTCCCAGATTTATGAAAATATCTTTCAGCTGTGTCAAATTGTTTTTGTTCAAGCGAAGTTCCTCCAGTGAAGTAAGATTATCCAAACTTCCATTTTCGATAACTCTTATGTGATTTGCATTTAAATTCCTTCAAATTGAAAAATATTAAACAACGGAATTAACATATAATGTAATAAATTTGTAAGATTAAAATACATACAAATGCGTAAGTCGATTAGGAGCGAGAAAAGAACTTCTTTGAAGAACACTTATTTTATTCCCACTGAGATCCAAATATTGAAGCTGTTGCAGATTAAACAACGCCGTCCCATTTATACTAGTAATTAAGTTGTGGGCTCTATAAAAAAATTACAATATTGATAATTATTGGTCCACTGCATAAATTCTATTAATAATTTAATAATAACTGTTTATGAAATTATATTTAAAAAATTTTTCCACTTTATACATGTCGAGTACTTACAATGTAAGATGAGTAACATTCTTAACAAATACAAGGTCTGGCACTTGTGTTAAGCGATTTTTATTCACTCTGAGTTCCCGCAATTGTGTTATGTCTGACAACGCAATAGTAAAATTATCTCCGAGGAAGTTAGCACTTACATCTCTGAAATTACAGACAAATATGTATATAAACATTTTTGTCTTTAAATGTTAAATGTTAAGAAATGGATGTTATAATGCTTACAATTTTTTGAGTTCCGTTAAATGAAGCAATGAATCAAATTCCAAATTAGGAATATTATTACCCTTTAATTCTCTAAAAAAATAAGAAAACAATAAATAAATAAATAAATATATATATATATATATATATATATATATATACACATACATATATATATACTTAGAGTACAAAGGTGTATAAAAAAATGTATATAATAAAAGTTAACATGGAGTCCAATAGGTGAAAGAAGTTCATATAAGTTTATGTCCAAAAATTCTTTATTGAAAAATTGTAAACATTCAAAAATTCACAAGCAGAATTCTGACGGAACTGTTAACTCAGAAAAAATGACGCTCAGTTATTGTTTATATATCTTGACTTTCAACTGTATTGACTTTAAAAAGTATCTTTATAAGAAATTAATAAAAACAGAAGATTAATTTTGAATATATGATATTGAATTCATTATTGAATTCATTCTTTTAAAAGGAAAAAATTTCTCTTGTAACTATTGTAATAATTTATAAAATCCGTTTGTACGAATCAAGATATAATCAATAACTGAAAATCATTTATTTCTGAGTCAGATTATACAAAAAATATAAAGTAGTAAAACATAAACAGTAAGCTGAGTAAGCGAATCAATCACAAGAAATGTAAGATAATATCGTAAGCAAAATCAAGATGTTGATTTACTTACTTCTGACTTTTTACTGCTTAAATTTTTTTGTCTTAATTTTGTCTAACAAATTATAAAAATAATTCTGCTTATAAATCTTTGCAAATTAATGACTCTTTAATGAAACATTTTCAGATTTAAATTCATATGAACTTTTTTAATTTACTCATTAACAGTATAAATTTCGTTTCAATCTTAACGAAAACCTTGTATATATTATCTTAAAATATAATATAAAATAATAGTTCTCTGCCTTTAGATTTCTTATAAAATATTATATAATAATATTTACGAACATTAATATATAATCTGATAAACTTAAGCTATTTCAACATTATATAATGATACTGATAAATTATGTGAAACATAAATATATAGATATATAAGAATTATTTCAAAATTATTTCTGTACAAAGAATATATTCTGCTTAAGATCTTCTTATTTAGACACACCTTTCAAAAAGCAGAAATGTTGTAGTTATATAATTATATATCTTAATACCTTAAATAGCATAGACATGAATGCTTAGACATGAATTCTTCTCCCCTACTTAGATCTTGCTCTCCTTGATTCTGAGCATTGAAGGACTTAACAGTCAATCATCACACATAGCATCCTATATGGCTATAGAAACCTGACCATTTATTTCTATAGAGCCAGTTTCATCAATCTGACCATTTAGTGAAGGGACAAGCAACCCACATGCAGTCATAACAACCAATATTATTCCCCCTCGATTTGACTTCCAAATAATATAGTATAATAACAGTTATCATCCAATAAATAATAAAATGCTACATAATAGTCATTGCTTGTGAACTTTTATTTGAGACACAAACACATGGATTATTAACCGACATCTTTAATAAATTATCATATTTTATCATAAAATTACAACTTTATTAGAAATTATTAAAATAAAAATGTTTTAAAAATTATTTTAAAATAAAAATTACATTCATATTTTAGTTTCTGTTTTAATATTGTTTCGATAATTCAATAATTAAATTAATTTTTAATATATGTATATTGTTATTTAATAAATTATAGGTAAGACAAGAAATAGATTTCTTTAAATATTAAATTATCAATATTATAATATTTATCACTAAATATTATTTTCCCATCCTTCAACTATCTTAAAAGCACAAAAATAAATTATAAAAATCACTGATAGCTATCATAAAGTATATCAGTGATTATTTTATTTTTGTTATAATTCTTTTATCTTATCTATGTTAACTCATATAACACAAACCAGGTCTTATAATCAGTAAAATCATCTTCTAATTCTTTCAACATATATAACAAAGCATTATATATCTTCATCCTGAAAACGATGAATGGAAGGTACTCCGTGTACAAGATTCATCCTTTATGAAACCTGACTGACATCGCAGGAGAAACCTAGACGCCGTTTGTCATATACAAAGCCAAAGTCGCTATCCTATCAACGCCATCCTGCCATCGGCAGGTCACAGCGTTTACTCACAGGATCTCAGTCCACGGTGGCAGTCCGCTGGGCGCCTGGATCAGCTGCAGCTCGTTGCAGGCGACCAAGTTGCCGAGGCAGGAGCATTCGACTGGGCAGCGGTCTGTATTGTCGTACGACTCGGCGTAGGTCGACGACACGCTCAGCGCGAACCAACATGCGACCAGCAGGAACACGACGTTCCATTTCCGCTCGAGTCGTCGCGCAAAGTGATGGTGCTTCTCCGAGCACCACGACATCGCGCACAATACGCACGCACACGTACACGCACGCACACCACCGACTCAGAGTCCGACTCTAGACGGTTGTACGACAATGCTCATCACTGCTGCGACGCATCATCGCCGTGGTGTCGTAGGACAAATTCGGCGAGCCCAGCGACCGGGCAAGTTATCATAACACTACCGAGGAGCTGATGTATCCGCGTCGTTATCAATTCAAAACAAACTCCTCGGCTTCACTCTCAGAAACGCTGTGACCTACGCACCATGATGACGCCTACGGAGTACGGAATGACCAGGAACGACTCTAATTGCACGCGCTAACGCCGCGCCATCTCGTGAATTGCCTGAAATGGTGGCCGACGCGATCTTTATGGCTTCCGTATGTAAAACGAGGAAACTTATCGTGAGATAAAAAAAATACGCGGTGTTCCGCCAATCAATTTACTGTTCTTACGGAAAACGGGTAAGTTGATTCACCAAGATTTCGAAACCGAGAAAATCAAGGATCTTGAAAATCGATAAAATATAAGGAAAATATAGTTGAGACATTATTGAAAATTTTTGAAGAATTTCTTTAATTTCAAAGAATTGCAATTCGGATTTTGCACTGCGGAAATTAAATTCTCCAAAATCGACGAAATATACTTTGACATTTGTCTGTGCTCCACTAGCTTTACTTATAGCTCCATTTTATGATCAGAACCTAAGGAAACGTAGCGTTGAAAACAGGTTGTATTGGTCTCCGAGCTGTTTCTTTGGTTTCTTCTTATTGTGCAATTTGATCTATGTCAATGCCATAACCGGTACCCGGTTCTGTGCATTGAATATATCGACGTAGAGGAACTGGAGGAGTTCAAGGCAGTGAAACGTTTCAAGCATAGCTTGTATCTGCATTAATTTCCAAATAATACGTACACGATATATTATTGCATATCTTACTCCGTAATATCTGAAATCCTCCGTAATATCTGAAATCCTCCGTAATATCTGAAATCGAAAGACGGTTGAAATGGAGGACAAACTGTTACAGATGCTCCAAGATGTTGGGTAAGTAATTGGATTATTTCACGAAGGATTTATCCGGACTTGAAAAGAATTGAAGCCTTAGATAGACTACATTATAATAATAAAATGCTTACCTTAAACGTACATTTTATTATTATAATGTAATCGCACCTTTTATTATTTTTTTATGAAAGAATGAATTTTTAATGATCTTAGATATACTGGGCCAATGCTTGATGCTAACAAACTGTTGAATGCCTTAAAACTTGGCGCAAAATCGCCGGATTATACTAGTCTCGTAAGCTGGTTTGCCGAGCAACTGGCGACATTTATAGATATAGATGAAACTGTTCATGCTACAACAAGCTCGGACGATGCTAGTTCCTTCCTCTTAGAATTAAGCTTCTTTCTTAAAGAAATAGGATGTATAAATGAGAAACTGATGACTGGACATATGAATCAAAGACTAGCTAATGAATCTGAAAGAGCTATACTTATAGAATTTTTAACAACAGAGCTTATGGCTTGTAAATTATTGGAGGTGAAATGTCCTAAAGAAGAGAAGCAAATAGAAGTCACTATTGTAAGCAGTTTTAAATTGTGTAGTATTTTAATTGCGTTTTTTTATACTGACATTGCAAAAGATTTTAATAAAATATACTGATTTAATGATATACTTTATGTTTTGTACAGGATGAAAGTGACACTGCAAGAACTTTGAAAAATATGTTGGTAATACTGAAGTTTCAAAAGCCACCAGACAATATTTCGCCTGACTTATTGTTTTCACGGCTAGAAACTAAATTATCAGAAGTTTTAAAGACTGTACCACCTAATCATTTAGATAAACCACTTATAGATGTCGAGCTTTCTGCTAAACAGTGGGAGAAACTAGGTCAGTTACAAGAAGAAATGCACAAGGAATATATAGTTCGACGTGAGATGTTGCTCAAACGTCTTGACGTTACAGTTCAATCATTTTTGGTAAGAACAAATTTAAAAATACTTGTTTATACATACAGACCAATATATTCGATGATCACTTCATTAAAAATTGTGCAATTTCACTTAGTGGTCTGATAGAATAAAATCACAAGAGACTGAAGTAAACAATAGATACGACAAGAAAAGAAAGACTTTGAAAAATGAACCAAAAGTGACATTGGCCGATTTATTAGCAGCTAGAGACGATCTAGCAATAATTGAGAAAACAAGTAACGCAAGTGTTCGCAAGAACACACGAAGTAAAATCAACAGCGTTATTATTGGAGCAGTTCCGGATAGAGGTGGTAGACCATACGAACAAGAGCCACCTCCACCAGAGATGCCACCATGGCAGAAGGATAGAGTTCAAGGACCGCCATCATTTCAGTAAGTTAATAAAATAATATATTCTCTAAAAATTTTAGAGTGTATCTCACTCTGAAGAGTAAAATCTCTCATTCTTAAAGATTGAAAATTAAGCCATTTTTTCAAGATTGGCTCAATTTTTCACTCCTTATAGTGAGATTCCGCTCCAAAAAAATTAAAAGTAAAAGGACTAGGATTATAATCAAAAGATAATGAAATGAGATAGTATATATGCATGTATATACATATTCTTTTTTTTTTTCAGGGGCGGAAGAGGAGGAGGTGGAGGTGGACGCGGTGGCGGCGGTGGAGATAGAGGACGTGGAGGTGGAGATAGAGGACGCGGAGGTGGTAGAGGTGGTGGAGGCGGTAGAGGTGGAGGAGGTGGCGGTGGTGGCGGCTATCGAGATCATAAAGACGCTAGTAGTAACTTTGGCCAAAACTTGAATTATCAACAGCAATATTCCGGACATGGACATAGAGAATGTTATCCGGATCATAGAGATGCAGGAGGATATCAGAGAGGTGGTGGTAGCGGTGGTGGAGGTGGATCTTATCGTGGGGATTCCGGCACGAACTACAATCAAAATTATGGTCAAAGTTACGGTCAGAATCAGAATTATCAACAGCCGCAATATTCCGGCCAGAGAGACTCGTATGGAGGTGACAATCGAGGCGGTGGGAACTATTATCAGGACAGGAGGGAAAGCGGAGGAGGAAGGGGAGGAGGCAGAGTTCAAGGTGGATGGAATCAAGGTGCCAATAATTCTGGTTCGAATAGTTATCAACGTGGCGGCTACAGTAGAGGCAGAGACCAATACTGAAGATGTCACTTTGCGTATATTTTTAACGCTAGCAGAAGTTTCTCACAAAAAGATAAAGTTATGATATTAAAATAATTATAGTAATTATTTTAATTAGCTCATCACTTACGCTTATAATATACTCACGCACATAACTTTGGTCTTAAAATAATCTTTAAGTTCGGAATATTTGTAATGTTGTTGAATCATGTTATTTTTAAATTTCAGCTAGCTAACTCGAAATTATAATATTGCATTAAGATAGAATTATTATATTATTTATCTCTTTCGTATATAGAACGCTACTTTTATATTGAGTTTTTAATTTCATTCGATTTAGATATATGTAAATATAATTACTGTTTCCTATGCAAATCGAAAGTATAGTAACTATGTAAATATACATATAGTTGTTTGTTCGTTTATCAAAAGTAGCGGATTAAAATTAATTTATAACGCGAAATATGAAGACTGTAAATTAAATCATTTGAATTTTGTATTGAATCGCACATTATATGTATCAAAATGTATGAAATGAATAATATTATGTATGTACTTGCAAGCATAATACATACAAAATTCTCAATATACGAAATATTTCTGTACATGAATTATACATAATAATATCCCTTTTAATATTCCTTTTAAGATTTTTTTTTTGTTAAAAATTACATTAAAATTACATAAATTGAATGAAAAGTAATTTTGTATCCTCATACTTCGAACCTTCTCCTAGTAATTTTTGAAATCTTACCTTCAAAATCTAGTAACTTTAGAAATATCATTTGAAAAAATGATTTTTTCACGATGGCACCAAGTCATGGAGTTCTGTTCTTTAACCTAAAATTCTTGCACGGTTTACTTTTTCTCTTTTTCTCTCCAACGTGGAGAGAAAAGGAAGAAAAATGAACTGTGCAAAAAGTTCTGCTAAAAAGAACAGGTATGATAATAAGCATAATATTATTGGTTAGTTTGTATGTATACATACAGAATAAAGGTTCATCAAAACTTTTCGAAGTTAAACAATTATTACTTCACATAGTATTAAATTAACATGGTCACACGATTACACATTAATGAGAAAGATTTAGTTAATCGAGACGAGTCCGAGTTACATTTTATGCCATGTAAAATTCATGGAGACGAAGCTGCGAATGTTTCATCCTTTTTCAAGCCTTACATTCGTAAGCTAGATGAAGAATGTGAGTGAATGAAAGTTGAAAAGAATTTTCTCAGTATCGCATATGTGTACAAACAATATTAAAAGTGTATAATATTAAATAATATTAAATAATATTAAATGTGTACAGACAATATTAAAAAACAAATAAATCTGTAAAACTAGACGTAAAATTTTATTACATTTTTTTATCTATTATTTTGTGTTTAACTTTCAATTTACGTAACACGTTAAATGAATATAATAATTGAAGCAACAAACAAATCAAAAAGTTAAAGAGAATTTAAGGTTAATTTATGATATTAATTTATCTTTTGATTATTTAAAGATTATGATTGTTCCTTTCGTGGCTATCCGCTTCAAGGAAAAAAAATAACTGTACCTGCTGGATTCAGAGGCATCATGTTTATGGAAAATAAAAAGACAGAAACAGAAAATAAGGACAGGAATTTGTATTGCACAGGAACTTTTTCACAGTTAATGTATTGGAATTATGATAAAATACCATCTAAGAATGATGCTTTTGTGGCAGCATTAGATTGGGTCGACATAGCTAAAGTGGTTAGTTTTTTTTTACATTTGTAAGTTATAACATGTTAGTTTTTACCAATGTATCGTTCTAATATATTTTTCTAATAATTTTTAGTTACACTCACCAGAAACATAGATGATACCAGAAGCAGATTATTTTAATAAGATATAAAATAAAATATATGTTCTTTGAATGTTACATTTTTACTTTTGATAGGAGAAAAAAATAATAAAAAAATATTTTGTATAACAGATTTATTTTTATGGCATCATACTGGAGTGGTTATGCCACAAATAATGACCTGCATATGTTCTATGATTAAGATGTGTAAAGAGTGACAAATAGTGATAATATTGTTATAGCCTAATTAGCAGTGACATTTGAAGAATTTCCTATTTAGATATTTGTGGACTTCATTGTTTCGTTTAATATAATAATACAATTATATAAATGCATTCTGCTGATTTTTCTTGAATGTGTAAATCTGTTTTATGGAAGATTTTTATATATATATATATATATATATATATATTTATTTATTTATTTTTTATATGGCTTCATATTTAATTTTATATTAAATGCATTTATATAGTGTCATCAAAATAGCTTATGACATCTATAATAAGTTAAGGATGTATCTGAACATCCATACATGCTATCTTAGTTATACAAATGTGAGATTTACAAAATACATTTTTCAGTACGCAATATGTGCATTGAATTATTTAGGCCAAAGAATCAGATCGATTTGCGATAACGTGTATTGTGTGCACGGTGCTTACGTAATCGATATTTAAACATACGTTAAAATGGAAAACATTTTTATCTTTGTGTTATGTAAAGTCGGTGATAATGAATGAAACTATCCTACATTCGTTTATCAATCTCACGTTAATAGATATACGAAATAAATAATTTATTACAGTCTCAATTTGAATTATCTTTGGCGTTATCTATACTGAGGTACTTACTGAGAGACTTACAATTAAAAAAAATCCTAGATGTATACAAATGGAATTATAAAAATTCTTACACATTCATTCGTTTCCTATATCCTAAATTATTAAAGCCTCGATAACGAAATAATAAATATAATAAAATATTTCTGACTTTCCCCGATGCTTTGCTATAAACATCACTAGTAAAATAACTTTTCATAGGTTCTAGAGGACCTATTTACAGTAACATTACAGATTTCTAAGGAACTACGCTAAAAAATAGGTACGCTGCATGTTTCATTCATGCAAAAGCTCTAATGTTTATTCGTAAAGTTGAGGAAGTACGTTGTCCTATAGAGGGACTTTAGTCTTGTTATTTTTCATATATTTAGTTAAACATATACTTTATATAATTACTTCTTACATATATATATATATATATATATATATATATATATATATATATATA
>NW_012130079.1:2351530-2363183 GCF_000143395.1 Atta cephalotes | reverse complement strand
AATTAATAAATATTTAAATAATTCACGATTTTTCTTACTATTGCACAATACTTGTAGAATACCATTTTCTCTCTTTTTTTTTCTTTTGTACCCTGATTTCAGATGTGCATTTTTATAAATAATTTATACAAATAAGATTGAATTTCCTAAAATATGAGATATGTCCCGTTTGAAAGTTCTCGAAATTGGTCTAAAGACTAACGGAAACTAACATTTGTGGCAGTGATTGCGACTGTAATACAAATCTTGAAAAACATCAGTTTATATAAAATGCAAGACACTGCAATAGACAGTATAATATAAGTAAATTACGTATTAATCTTTTTGGTATTGTCCGCGCTCATTGTTGTCTGTATACTTTTATCCCAATTCGGTAGAATATCAAAAAACTGTTATATAAGTGCCACTCGTGAATAATATAATGAAGACAAAGTCGACAGTCTTACGTTTCATAAGTAAAACCTATAAAAAGTAAAACGTATAAAAATCTCAAATAAAACAACGCATTCGAACTGATCGATCCGCGTGATTACACTAAAAATGTTTTCACTAAATTTGTACATTCATAAGAATAAAGAAATCAAGTTCCGTACTATTTATACATGTTGAAACGTGCCTAACTCATTAACCTGCTCCTGGTGAAATTTGTTCTGATCCTGTTGTTGCTTGATGAAAGCGCTGAGTCTGTTCAATAAGAATTGTTTATCATGACCTTCCAGTACTAATTGGTTTTTCAATACTGTCACCATATGCTTGTTTGCCAACCACATTACATAATAGTAATAAAGAAGCAAAGAGAGAATGACAAACGCCGGTATGCCGAAGGCAGCCGTACCTAAAAAGGATAAAGTTGATTGCAGCCAGTTAGGGAACTGTGAAAACGTCATACTCAAGAATAACCAGACGGTCTCTAATCCTCGGAACGGTCCGCACGATTTCGATGGCATGATCTTCGCGATGGAGTAGCCAACTGGTATCATCGCCAGGATAAAGGAGATCAACAAATTGAACATGAACAGGCAATTCGATCTACTGGCACGATAAATTTTATTCGACGGTGTACTGTTCACTAGACAAGTAAATTTCTTGATGTAAAACAACAAGAATGTTCCGATGACGGCGACCATGGGTAATAATGGAGCAAAGAAGCAGCCGAGCCAGCAGACCGTCTGTGAATAGAAGATATCCAGTACGTGTTTGGGTAAATCAAATTCCTGCTCACCGACGAAGCGCAAAACCTTATTCTCAGTATGACGTGCAATCAGCGACCGTGGAAAATTGATGAAGAACGTCATGAAAAATTGAATGAAAATGTCGGTGCTGTAAAGCTTGATGAATTGCTGTCCCACGAACGTTTCCCAGCATAGTGGCTGTTCGGTTTTTTTATTGGAGCATTCGTTGTTCGGAATTTTGTCCGCGACAAGCGCATGCAAAGACGTTAATAGAACTGCGAGGGAAGCGAATCTAAAGAACATGGTTCTATACAGCGTCACTTCAACGACGTACGATGGATTATAATGCTCCAGGGCGACCAAATAGCGAAAGAGAAAGGGCACCGCTACGTTAAGTATGACAATACATATATATGGAAGAAATTCGAAGAACAGATTCAATATTTCGTGATCTTTTGCCAAATGCGCCGACATCTGAGTGAACGAAAAGTCGATTATGTAATAAACGAACAAGCCGCAGCCGCCCAATACCATGAGAATTATTAGATTAACAAACAGACGCGTGAAGAACAGTTTCGTTTCCTCTTCCGGTGTGCGATTTCGTCGCTCCTCCTCCAGCCTTTCCGACTCCAGGAGCGCTTTCATCTCATTGTACAATGCCTTGTGCTTTATGGAAGCAGATCTTTCATTGTTAATACAGTAATCCCAGCCGCCGAATACCAAATTGCAGTACCGATAAAACTGGCCTTCACCTTCCACAATTCTCTCTCTGAAACTTTTGGCAGCCGATCGTACGATCGCTACCAGGCTAATAATGAAGACAGTAAGGATAGTGCAGATGTACGACAGTGGTGAGTTGTAATAGAAATTGGTATCTACACTCTCATAGATCTTATGCGTATATGAACCGTAGAATAGAAGAGAGAAGACCTTAGATACACTGTTATTTTCATCGGTCTTATTTCTATACAACTCAGAACAACAGGCTACGCTGGCGACGTTATTGGACGAGCACATTTCGTTTTCCGGTACCTCCAGCACTATCACTGGCAGCACTATCAGCAAGTATATAATAGCGAATAAAAGCAGATTCAGATACATGAGCCATTTGATAAATAAAAAATATGCTACTATGCCCATTCCGAAATTTCCACCTATCTTCTTGAGACTATCATTCCACAGCTCCATCTTCGAATAAGCTTCTTTCATTCTGATGCGGAATTGCTGCCAAGCTTTCCTGCGCTGCCATTTTAGTTGCTCGAAACCCTGAAGTCTTAACTTCGTAGCACTCTGAAATATATGAACAATTTAATTAATAATAACTATAATTAATAATAATAATAAAAATATGATAAAATATGAATAATTATTGCTATGAGTCACATTAATTTATCATTAAAATGTACATTTTTCAAAGTACCTGTAACTGGTTCTTCAATTGTATTTTCTGAGACATGCAAACAGGCATGGCCTTGATCTGCATAATCTCCTCCCAAGTGCGTTCCTCATTGGATAAGTTTTCTGATAAATCTGGCAGCATTGATACAGCCGCGTCATGTATATTGGTCGACATACGCCTTGAAGTCGTGGTACCACGAGATCTAGTGCTTGTACGCCTCCTCAACGTGGTCTTCGTGTCATTACGAATACGTTTTGCTGTGGCTATATCAAATACAGGTATAAGAGAGATATTTATTTGGTTCTTATATTTTAGACAGTTTTAAGTATAGTCTTAAGATATCATCCAACCAATCATAGTCATATTGACATTTTAAGATACTACTTATGGAAATAAGAATGGACTATAAACCTACCAACGCGAGATTTCTTGCTAGGAAGTAAAGTTGCTATGTGCGAAGGATCTCTTTGCAATGCCTGTTGCAGATCCGCCTCCATGGCTGCTGGATAACTCTCTTGATAGAATTCGGCACCAGCTTCCTCCCATCCATGCCCTCGATCACATCCTCTTTTTTTTCTCTCTCCACCCGACATTGTTAGGATATAATTTTTATCTAATCTTATTCCAAGAGGTCAGTCACGTGCAAAAATCACGATCCTAATCTAATTCATGCAAACAATTCATATGGTTTGGCACATAACTTTAATAATTAATTCATCAGCTCTTTGATCCAAAATCTCTCAAGCTATCATATAATGTTTGAAAACAGCATATTGTTCATCAGATAATAATTATAGCGCGATAACTGTGGAAAAAAAATTATTGATGGATGAATTGTTCCCCCAAAGATACCATAAAACAAATCATAAAATAATAGAGAACATATATCTATGTGTATATAAACGTATATATACATACATCATTCAAAATGATCAGATCAGACGAAATATTTCTTGCAATCGTGGATATGGAATTTTCGCCGATCGATACTGACTGATAGAAACCCAAATAACAATTTATCTCTGGTCGTGACCCAGCTGGTATCACACCGCGTCGTTTCTCGACGTCGTGAAATATATGTATGTATGCAAATGTCACAGGCCGTCGAGGTCTCGCGAAGCAGCTCCTGATCAACGTGGCCGACGGCACCGCGTCCGACGTTTCGGTTCTGTCAAAATCGCAACGGACGAGAATAGGTCGCGAGAGCTCATCAATGCGAGCCCGCACGTTGGCATCCTGCTATTTGTCTCATACGTCAAACCACCAGCGAAGCAGATGGCTATAATTATGAAGTCGTCGCGAGCATAGAAAGATAGAAGTTACGAGAGTAGATATGCCCGCTGTTCGCTCTTTTAGGTGATCCTTGTCCATTAGCGCCTCTATACGCACAAAATATGAACGTGAAAGGATGTCAACTAGCCATGTCCACGAATATTTCTATGTCCACGATGTTTTGATTCTGTTCCATATTATGTTTAGAATTCTAGACAGTCAGATCTTATATTCAAGATCGTCCTAAGTACGGTCTTAAGAAGTCACGAATCAAAAGGCTGCATTAATGTCTTAAGACATTACTTAAGACGGTCTTGAAATAAGACTCGACTATGAATACCGATCTCAGAGTTGATATTATATGATGCCTGTGTACACAAATTTTTTGGAGATAGAAATTACATTCTTTCATAAAGGAATTAAAAACGAATCAATTACAATAATTAGAGACTAATTAGATCTCTAAAAAAACCTTTTTAAAAAGAAAAAATATATGCTAAGTGCATAAAAAAGGTATCGAATATTACAAATTCCTTTTAATAGAGAACAAATAAATACAGCTAGCCAAGTATTTCAATGCAATTAAGTCACATAAGATAGATTGAAAGTGACTAAAATAGTCAACTGATTTCTATATGCATGCTTTGTGCACACCAGTAAACGAGTTTTATTTAAAATACAAACAAGTCCACTCTCAGATAAAAAAAAGAGAGCGAAAATTTAAAAATATTTTGAAAATCTTTTCATAGACGGTTTTAAGTTTTTTTAAAAAAATTCTGAAAATTTTCTTTTATAATTAAGATCTTTTTGATGCATATTTTGTGACTAATATTTATTTCTTAAATAAAAAAAACCTTAATTCATTATTAGAGATTATCAATTTTCAACACGCTTGATCTTTGCAATTGATGTCGAATTCTTACAATTCTTGAACTTTAAAATAATTCTTAAAATTCTAAATAGTATCTTTTTTGCTTGTTCTTCTTATTTTGGGATTTTGCTGTACAAGAGTAATAAAAGATTTTTTTTACTTGGATGTATGTTTAATTTATTCATCATAACAATAATTCGAAAATATACTCATTGAGAAGCATATACGTATATTGTGCTAGAAAACGGTAGCTCTACCATGAATAAAAATATGTATCTGTAAACTGTCGTCCTGATAGGGCAACGACGAAACAATTATTTTCACCGGATGATAACCAGTGCCGATTTAAAAAATATATATTTATATATCTATATAGCGCATACATCACCATTTGATTAGCTTTCTCTTCCTATAGCATGACTGCAATTATATTCCGTGCAAAAAGCAGACACTTACGTAGACAATAGCGAACAGTACAATACATCTCCGGCTTATCGATCAGTTCTACAGTATCTTTCAGAGTTATCGACTTACTATGTAATTAGACTAGTTTGCACACTTGAGATTCCTTATTCATAAATTTCGCAACATATTTCGCTCAGATAAGATGAACAAACAAAATGTTGATAAAAATCTGACAGACTAGAAACGAGATTTAGACAAATATTACTAAATTTATGACATTTAAAGATTTCGTCCAATTTTTTCCTTTTTTAATTCAACGAATTCCGTATAATACGATTATTATTGAAATTGTCATTTAAAGTTCTAAGCTTTGCTGTCCTCTTCGCAGAACCGCCAATAAGTCGGTGACGAATCTCATCGTGGATTTCTCTTTTCATAACCGCAGGATCTCTCGGGACGATTATTGTCCGACCATGACCTCATATTCAGAGGAGGCAATCTCGGAACCGGCGAAAGGTATGTAACACACATTGTGCGATGGTTGCACCTTGCCGATGGTCACAGTACCCTCGTGGTGTACACGGCCGACGAATAGCGATTCGCCATCTTCGGTTTCGCCTCCCGGAATCGCATTCGACGGGATGTTGCCACCACTTACCGGCACCCAAGTGGGTTTGCAGCCGCAAAGGACCTGCGGAAGTGCAATAGGAATATTTTTTAAACTGGGAATAATCGCTCTTTGTCTATTCAATCTGTTCTTTTATACGTTTTCGAGACTATCTCTATCTGTTACTCACCTGGTAATCGCTTTTTCCATGTTCCGCGCCGCCCCAGGCGACGTAGCAGACGGAATGACCGGGCTTCACCTTGCCGGGGATGAGAGCACCCTCGTGATGAGCCCTACCGACGAAAAGAGGCTCCTCGTCATGTCCACCCTCGACCGCGTCGGGTGGTACCATCCCTCCGGACGCATCACACCAGCACACGTTTCCCGCGTTGGGTCCATGGACTTCCGTCGGTGCGGACGGCGTCGTGCTAGGATCTATAATTACGTCCTTATACTTAGTAACAGAAAAGATATGGAATTATAATTGCGTTGGCACAACGTAAAAAAAAGAAAAATATAAAAAAGTGATGTAATCAAAAAATAATAAAATTATTCCAGGTCCCATTCATCCTCATTCCAGTCAAGTCATATAAAATTTACCAATATGCGTGCAAAAGTGATATTTTATTTCATGCGGTTAATAGAGCGTGCGTTATCAGAAAATGCTTAAATAAAGTGACACCAGAGTTAACAAAAATAACGAAAAAAAATTGAGCGCTTCAAGCAATTTGATTCTGCAGGAAAAAATTTCTAAAAGCCAGTTTTTAACATATATATGCGTGTACGTGAAGGTATAATACAGATTTAACATCGCAATCAAGCGTAATAGAACATATCGCTCGGTGGTCCCGAGATCGCGTCGACCCGAGTTTATTGATCGCGATCAGAGAGGACGCCGATCTCGGAACCACCGGAGACGTTCAGAGAGATCATTACATTTCTTTTGAGCAACTGCGGGATAATGTTCGAAACGGAGCTTCCAGTTTCCGGACGCGCCCCAACCGGTGCGCACCCCCACATAGCTCACACCAATGGGATTCGGGTCTCGCCATTCCATGAGGACGGCGCCGCTTGGACCGCCTGATCTGACCGTGATGAGGCCCTCGAGCCACGTGATCGAGAACCTCTTGTGCTCGCGATCGGTGAGAAGATTCGGCGTGTCCACGCGAACCTAACGGGCCGTAAAATTTCCCACGTGAAAGCATATCGTACGTTGAATACGCCGTTCCGTTTAACGCTTAAATTAATTTGACACGAATTAACGAAATCGTTTCGAACCTTATCGGGCTGTTTGCGATCGTATCTAATAACCGACATCTTGTTTTCCCACCCGCCGAGCATGATCTCGTACATGGGACTCGACTCGCCCTTCCGGTCTGTCAGCGCGATGTGCCCATTGCTCATAGCTTTCACGTCGATCAGCACCGAGCCGCTTCGCACGGCATGAAACTTGTACTGTAGCTTGTTAGGGGTGTTCAAAGGTTTTCGACCTTATCGAACGTAAAAAAGATTAAAAAACAATTATCAATTTAAAACTCTGAAAATTATCTAGGCAAAAAAAATGCAAAGATAAATAATTTGTAATACAATTTATAATAAAGGAAAATAATATCTTATCGTATTTAATAAAATAATTATGTTCATAGACACCGAATTACTTTCGATGCGCTGCTCTCTGAATCGAAGATATTTCCATTTCAAATTTAATTTTACGTGCTTTTTATTAAGTCAATGCAATTGACTTTTCAATGGCTAGAAAGTAATTAAATAAATAAATCTAAAGTGTCAATCGATGTGAACGTGTTGAAAGGAAATCAATCACTACCTACGATGCCCCTGATTTTTTTATAGCCGAACGTGCTGTGCATATCGACGCAATGAATTAATAAACATGCTGCGTTTTTTTCTTGGATCCACACAGGGACGAGTTTCCGCGAAAAAGAAACGTTCTTAATTCAGCGTCGATTACACGTGATGGGGACAGGTAACGTGCTAGGAAAGCATCAAACGTATACTCGGGCAGAACTAACGAGCAGAAAAGCAGAATCTACTGGGACGTCACGTGCGACTACGTCACACTCTTGCAAGAATCTCGTGAATTTTCTTTGCTCAATACATTACGTACGCCCACCGTAACCGCCGCCGCAGCATATGGCTGTGCGAGTGCCGCGATGCCACAATCCGAAAGGATACCAAAAAGAGAATCATCAGAGAAAATCAGAAAGTGATCAATCTTATCTACGGAAATATAGGCAATACAGACACTGATCAATTTATTATAGAGTCAGCCTAAATACGAGAGTCTCGTTCTCTTTATTATTTTTCTACCTGTTGTAACTACGGATGTTTACTGTTATAATCTGTAAAATATAAGATGGAGATTACGAGGGGAAAGCTACTGACGATTACGAAAGGGAAATCTGGCAAGAAGAAGTGTATCGTTAGATCGCGGATGCAGAAAAAAGTTCTGATTTCCTACCTTCGATGAGCCATTCACCGGTTGCACCCCAGCCGGTGCAAACGCCGAAATAACCTATTCCGAATGGTTCCGGATCGGCGTAGCTCAGGAAAGGATTTGACTCGCCTTCTTTGCCCACCGTAAGAACTCCGTTGTCCCACCTGCGGATTTTGTAAAGCGAATTAAAGAATAAGTATATAAAATATCCCACTAATTATGTAGGATTTTCCTTTGGATTCGTACGATATAGACTTATAGCGAGTTAAAGCACAATAACAATGTACCACTAAGCTTAACGACTTTTTAATTACAATAATAAATCTGGCGACTCTAAGCGCCTACCTGATCCAGAAGCCGCGATATTCATCCGCGCTCAGAATGCCGGGCGTTTCCGTTTCCGCTACTTCCGGCTTAGCTCTATTCTTGCGCACGACGGACTTGCTGTTGTTCCAACCACCGATGAAGACCTGAAGAGGGAAACACAGTCTTCAAATTCAATGTTTCGTTGCATTATGGATTTAATTATTACGACGCGCGAATTATTATGGCACTTTCGTGCGCCGTCATGGAGCCGAGGCTCATCGTATAAGCCAGATAGGATCTACGGCTCGAAAGGATATCCGCCGCTACTCAAGCATCCTAAGTAATAAAATGCGAGAATGTGTGTAAAATGAAATCTTACCTCATACATGGGATCTCCTTCCTGAGGTCCCGTGGTGAGAGCGACGTGAGCATCATTCGGCGTTTTTATCCGAAACTGAATTTGCCCGGCTGTCACGGGGTAGAAATGATACTCCAATTTGTCCTCAGTGTTAAGCGCTAGAAAAGAAAATCGCGTTAAGCTTCAAGAAGCTGCAGTATAAATCAGATCGAGTTGCTGCTCGTGACAAATCAGCCGGGGTGACAGTCGACTGGCGAGATCATTACTTAATATTATTACGAATGTTTTCCGCGTCGCGGAGATGCGTCGATGCCAAACATCGAGACATCTCGACGCCAGACCGACCTGTAACAGTTCGGCAAGTGGTCAAGAAAGTAGGACAATGCAGGATTCGATCAATATCGCACTGGTGGTGATAATCATTGCACGTGGCTTATGTTACATCTTACAATTCGACAGGGTTGGGTAATAACTAGTTAAAACGTTAAAAGTTAAAAAAAAGTTAAAAAGTTAATAACTTTTAACTTAACTTAGTTACTTCTAAATGCATTAAATTTTAACTTAACTAAGTTACTTTTAAACGTTTTTAACTTTTTTTTAAGTTAAAAAATTATTTTATCTCTTTTAAATATCTTAGAAAAATAATAAGATGTAATAAGACTAAGGACGTATATTCGTAATCTGTTCATATTTTAAGACTATCTTAAGTAATTTCTTAATACAATCCTCTGATTAGTGGATGCGGTTATGCCTTATGCTATAAGCCTTAGTTTGAATCTACAATAGATTTTAAGCCTTAAGTTATAAGAAATTACTAATTACAGTCAAATAGTCTTCTCGCATTCGATTGTAATTGATCAATTTCTTATGGCTTATTAAAAAATAATTATTGATTTTGTTCTACGTGCTGGCTGTTTTTTTAAAGTTATATAACTTCTATAGTTATATCGTTATGTGTTATATACATATATTACATATGAATAAAAAAATTAAAAATTTAATTTACTTAATGATCTATATTGTAGTTATTTAATCTCATTTTAAGAAAAATTAGAACATTTTGATCTAAAAAATAATTTTTTTCAAAATTAATTTTTTTTTAACTTAAGTTAATTCAATGTTGACTTAACTTACGTTAAGTTAATTTTTTATTTCTTCAATTTTTAACTTAATTTATTAATTTTGTAAAGCCATTAACTTTATTCAGTTAAAAAAAACATTAATTTACCCAACCCTTTAATTCGATAAGTAATATAATAATAAATATAGGCTCCGGAAAGGTCATTCAGCGCAATCGGGCCACATAACGCGAAAAATACGCTTTTAAGAGGCTCATAAAACATAAAAAAATGTTATAAATGTGTTAAAAACGAGCCACTGTCAAATGTGTAGATGCAGAAAAAATAAATACGTTTGCATAAAGCTAATCGGTCGTAAAAATAGACATACCGATAATTTCTATACTGCACGCAAGGTTTTAGAATCACCTTCCGCATTTCCAAGTCGAATTACGAGACATAAATACTCGTCCATGATGTGTTAAATAAGCGACGTAATTTTCTGCTGAAATCCATTCGCCGTAAAACAACATCTATAAGAGATTTTAAGACGTAAAATTTAAGTTTAAATTTAAACGGCGTAAGAATTTGATCAATCATAATTGATTATTCTCTTTATTCGATTATGATTGGTCAATTTCTTATGACGTGGGCTTAAACTTTAATTTTACATATTAAAATCTGATTGTAGACGCCAAGAACTGAACAAATCGCTATTCTTAGTCCAGTGACATCATTTTTTTTATAATTCTATACTAAAAATTCCGATAATGTTTTAGAAAGCAATCGATGTTACTAAAGTCCAATCGAAACTTTTATCGAAACGGAAAATGAACACTTATTATGTGTTGGTTTCCATACAGTTTTGAAACAATACAGCTTTTCTAAATATTAATTTTAATATGTGTAATTTTAATATGTGTAATTGTTTCAATAATTAAATTATGATGTTTATAAAGAAGAAGTACTTATATGCTTTGGTCAAAATTGACATACAACTGTTTCGGTTTTCGATTTCGATCGAAATTTAATTATTGTTTCAATAAATGATATTTATGATATTTATGAAGAAAAAGTATATGATATATATCGTCTATACATATGGCTTTTATAAGATTCCTATTTTTTAATTTTGATTTCGGTTTCGGTTGAAATTGACATGTAGCCGAGTGTTTCGGTTCAATTTCGGCAAAAGCTTCGGTCGAACTCTAGTGATTACCTACCGCTTCTGAATTCTTCGTTTCTCGATTTTGATCCGACGAGGAATCAGAAACAGTCTTTGAATGCATCGTTATAATTTTTTCGCAGTGTTGACACGCGAAAATTACGGTACGACTGCCCATTAATTCCGAGGTCATACAAAATACGAGATAATGCGAGGTTGAGCTTTTTTCTTATATATTTATTCTCCCTATTTCGTTCGCTTTGAAAATCGAATAGTGCGCGAGCGACGCGACACCAACCACAACGTAACGATTATAAATAGTTAGGCGAGTATGTGTCGCGATTAGTTCACTGCTGACATCATACGCATCGTAAATGAGGAAGGGGATCGCACGAGGTGGCTTGGACCTCGCCATGAAAAATTCAGATCCCTCTTAAGGCACTCGTTGCAATGAATATATATATATATATATATATATATATATATATATATAAACTACTACGTACGACGTAACTAACTAACGTACGACCGACCGACCGACCGTACGTAGTACGTACGTACGTACGTACGTCGGTCCGTCGTAGT
>NW_012130079.1:2340083-2351510 GCF_000143395.1 Atta cephalotes | reverse complement strand
AAAGTAACTAGTAACGTACCTTACCTTAACGGTACGACTCGTAGTCGTAATATAATAATATATATATATATATATATATATATATATATATATATACATACACGTCGCCGATACTAAAAATCGAGGCCGCCACCGAGTGTATCAGGTCTAATGCCGCTGATGTCATTCTTATTTCGATGTCAATTACTTCACATTACGCGACGTCCGCGATCCAGAACAATCGTGCGCGACGGTCTTCTAATATGTCCAGCCACGACATCTGAGAAAGAAAAAAAGAAAGGTGATCGAGCGTTCGCAGCGTCCGACAAAACGCCGATTAAATCTTCACTAATTATCTGCCTCTCTTTTGACAATTAGCTAATTATTTCAAATTACGCAGTGTCTTGCTTCGATAATTATGTTAAATTAAATTTTAGAGAATTCTTGAATGCAAATAAGAAGAGAGAGAAGGAGAAAGTTTAAGCGTTCCGTGTTGAACTTGAGAATCCTCCTATCGTTGAAGGGATCTCATCGAGTCCTGTGATGGCTTAAATCGCGTTAATTTAATGCGTGGCAAATTGATTAGCTTCTGTAATGTGGGTCGTGCTTCTTTCCCAATTAACATAACAATGCGAGAATTAGAGTCATTGAGTCAATTCGCATTGCACAACTACGAATGCCGCTGATTATACTCATCCGAGCGTCGCGCGTGCGAGCGAATTTTCATTTGGCAAAGTCCTCTTAAGATTTATCTCCACTGAAATCGATCAGTATACCGATTTCTTCTTTTTTTTTATAAAAGAAGAAAAAGAAGCCAATGTGGAAGCCACTAAGGAAAGGAAAAATTATAAATTAATCGCTCTGAGTTTCAAAGAATTGAAATTAGATACGCAATTTATTGTTGTATAGGTTCATTTCTACGAACCTTTTTTACAATACAAGCTAATATCTAAATTTTAAATCTCAAGCCGTAAGAAATTGACTAATCACAGTCAAATGTAACAAGAATAAGCGACTATGATTGATCAATTTTTTACAGTTTAAGACTTAAGCTTATCAATGTAGAAATTAATCAATTCATGAAAACCCAGAGCGATCGGTTTACAATTTTCTTTTTTCTTCCAATCAAGATAAAGCAATGAACGAGATAGATTAGTCTGGCTAGCGCGAGAAAAAAGATAATCTTCGTAATGACCTGGCGGTTTCGTGTTAAATAGTCGCGCGCTAGTTAATCCTGTACAGTAAATCGCCGTCGATAGCTCGACGTAACGGTGTGTAGAACTATTCGTAAAGCCGTTCGCCGTCGTACTGCCATTGACCTCGCATGGCAACTGTCGGTGTCGCTTCGCCGGCAAGGTGGACCACGGGCGTGCAACATGCAATGCGTTCTGCTGCAACCACTGAAACGTGCATAGCTACAACAGGTGCCACGCCACTCTCGGTACCAATCTGCCATCTGTTCTCGGAATATACGGAGTATGTCCTTACCGAATTTTCCTCGGTGATGTTACACCGGTCTGAACGACAGAGTTTCTTTTGTGGGACTTAAATGACGCGAGGCATGTTTTAACGATATTTGTACCATCTGAACGATCACCTATGTAACTCGTGATTGAACGTTTTTTTTTAATTGTTGGCACAGTATCTTTGGTTCCTTTGTTTTCGCACGATATTTATCCGCGAACTTGTCTTTCCGTCGTGCCAGTTATGTAAGTAAAGAAACAACGTGTATTTTCGTTTCGAGGGATCGAAAAAAATGAACGATGAGTTAAAAGCATCGATGGGCGAGGCTTCATTCGCGAAGGTAAAAGCTGACGTGATGTGAAAGGGCCCGGTCGACGGGAAGGTTACGTGTAATGTAATTAGAGCCACGCGATAGACTTCAATTTCACGGTAAGATGAATGGGAAAAGTATCTATTCCTAGATTTTCAAAAACGTTCCCAGGGATTCCGTTTTAATTATATCCGAGAAAGATATATGAGAAGCGCAAAAGATGAAAAGATAATGAAAGGAATGAGAGACATTTTAGCATCATAAACACGACACGGTGGCGTCGATCCAAGAGTATATTTTAAAGAATATATTTAATAGAAGAATCGAATTTCTTTTTGGAGAAACAGATCATGAAGATGATTCATGCAGTGGAAAAGCGACAGGAAATGAATTTGATCAACGGGATATTGCGGAGGCCTCGGAGGCGGCAAGCATTATGAAACGCAATCTGGAAGTCGGATTACACAAGGACGCGGAGGGATAGCATTCTTATGACGTGATCACAAGCTGTGAGGCTGTTACATGCCTCGGACATTATCCAAGACGTACTTCTCGCACATTCGCTGCCTTCGCAATACCTACTCGTCGCAGTAACTGCGCAAGTTTCTCGCATTTATTCCCGCCTGTGATAAACTTTGGCGTAAAAAAGCGAGAAGTTTTCCTCACGATGACGTAAATACATTAAAAAGAATACGGCACATGTACATGTACATATCGTCGTTTATTGTGCAATTTAGCATATGACTGCAAATACCTTCGTTGACTTCCATTTTGTGTCGTTTCTAAACGTTTCACGGAACGTTCTGAAAATCCTGAATGAAAAGGAATCCTGCCTCTCTTTGGAACCTTTTTTCGGAGGGTGAATTAATGGCCTAGTTTCCACTGAAGGTTCGAACCGGATCAGAATGCAAGAACCAATTACAGTCGATCGTTCCCTTGTCGTTTGACTATAACAGGGGAATACTTGATTGTAGTTGGTTGGTTCTTGCATTCTGATCCGGTTCGAACTCTCAGTAAAAACCAGGCCAATCTTGTCGGAGACAGCAGCTATAGAACGCTTTATTCGCGTTGGGTCTTATGATTGTCCGTAGAATTTCAATGAATCGCTCGAACGATCGAGATCGCCGGCCGGCTTGTCAATCCAGCAGCCGCGCCCCAGCTCTATATTTAGAAAGAATCTCTTGTAAAGAAAAGTGCAGTAGCTTCTTCGAGAAGATACTATTTTCTCCGCCTGGAAACTTCGTCTATTTCCGCCGATCCAATCGTTAGGCCATTAAGCTTGATGAACGAAACTGTACTGAATAACAAGGGAACGAAGATCGCAAAATGGAATCTTATTAGATATTGACACGACACACTGAAATCCTTTATTCGTTTTGGAGCAATGTCAATTTAGCGCTATACATTATGCAATGTTACGCTTCCGTATGAATCAAAGCCTTCGCGGTCAAATAGCTACTTTGAAATAGAGGCGCAGTAATAAATAATGGAATAGATTTCAAAACCAGTTATCGCGACAGGAGTCGTATATATTTGTGTCAAACAGAACAAGAAAAAAATAGTAAATTATTCTTATTTTACACGCTTAGAGGTTGAATTATTTAAATATATAAGAATTATATAATAATTATTTCCTAGCATATAACAGAATATAATGGAAAATTACATAATATTATTATTGCATAGTAATTATACTAAATAATTAATACACGCGCGCGCACGCACGTGTGTGTGTGTGTGTGTGTGTGCGCGTGCGCGCGTGCGTGCGTGCGTGCGTGTGTATGTATATAACAAATGTATAAGAAATGGAAGTTTGCGCAAAAAATTTCGAAAGTAAATCAGAAACTTACAGACTGCCATGTCGCTCTATCGACTGTATATGTAAAATCCTCCGGCGAGAGAAAAGACGAAACGAGTACAATGCGCACACCACGAAGACTGAATTCGTACTGCGACGCGGCGCGTGAAATGTTGACGTCTTTACCGATGTGCCGGTAAACTTGGCGCATGCGTGATGTCCAGGTGTGACGCGTTACACGCGCTATATACAAATGATAATTAATGAGCGAGATGAATCATGCGGATCAACGCGATGTAGATCCGCGGAATTCCGCTCGATGTCCCGTTTGCAAGATCCTCCCCTCCAAAGAGATCCGATCCGATTAGCATTGACGTAAAAAATTGCCAGACCTAAATACGATTGCGTGACGACTAAATCATGGCTCCCGATTAATGATCTCGTATTTTATTATCATCTTTCATACGATAACCTCGTATTTGGATCACGTATGTTATGTCGTGCACTGCGTTTGCTCGGTAAAAGTTTATCACGTGATTCACAATATCGCAATTTAACTTTCACAGTACATCATTATTATTATTAAGCGTTTATACGTATATTATACATTCATTATGCGGAACAAATAACAAGTGGCACACAGTCATTGTCATTATTAGTCGATGATTTCATCTGGACTGCATCTGGCGAATAGATGAACTTTCCATTTGTTTAACAGTCTCGCAAATGTGACGTGATAGTTTGACGATACATAATACGCTAATAGCACACTATTCGAGGGACATTCATGGCGAACGTTATTAGGACATAGGAATATTCTCTGAACGTTCTTTGGAACGTCCCTTAGAGATTTGTGCTAGGGTAATAATTGTGAAATAATAAATTTTCATTGGGAAGTGAGTTTCATTGATTCTGCTTGGCCATTAAATCTTAGTCAATAATTCCAATTGAATTTACACGAATTATTCAAATCGATTTTTAAAATATATGCGCTTTTTTACACATTATATTTAATTTTGATAAGGAAGTACAATTTGATGGAAAGGAAAACTGATGCAGACGATTGTTATCGTTTGATAGCAAGTAACCAGTTAATGATCGGTTACCAGCGATTGTTACTGAGAAATTCTCGTGATCTAATCTCCGTGTTGACCCTCTGTAGATACACAAGAACTTACAGTTTGAAAAGTATACTGCATATTTTAGCAAGAATTTCTTTTCATTTTATATAGATGCCAATATCGATTTTTTTACTTTTAGTACAGACGATTATTTTTTGGTCCTTTGTTACTTTCCATAAGTCATTTGTATCCTGGATTGATTTGCATTATTTTTACAAGTATACAAAAATTATTAACTGATTCTTACATTATATACTTTTACATTATATACTTTAGAGTATAAAACTTATAAAATTAATATTATAAAATCATAAAATTAATATAATAAAAAAATATTTAAAAAGGAAAGAAACCATTAATCAGTAAATGTTCTATTAAAAAAAATTCATAAATAATAATTCGAATGACCCAATCGTGTGTAACAATTAATTTAATAAAGTATTTTCACCTCGAGATTATTTTTGAAAGATATTGCATACAAAAAAATAGTATAATATACTTTACATAGATTTTTCAGTGTTTTTATTGTGATATTTTTTGAAAAATCTTTTTTTCACAATTAAAAAATATTTGTCACAAAACTCATAAATATTTAAAAATATTTTCAATACCGCGCGTATCGTTTCAGTAACACAATCTTCATTTATAGTATTACGTAATTGTGTTAATTGCGTGATTGAAAATAATTTATTCGTAGTAGCGTATTGAAAATTGCGTACGATATACAAGAACTGGTAAGCTCAAGATATTACGAAATGTATAATCGCGAACTGTAGCGAAATGGCATAGACACGTCTCGTTATTGTGGGGCGGCACTTCGTTCATCTCTATTAACTAAGCTGCTAACGCATTTCTTAACAGCTGACAATTGACGTCAATTACCAGCTTTGTACCAGCAATTTATGACATTAAAGCCATGATTTAAATAAAAGGAATAGAAAATTATTGATGATATCTCGAATAATAGTATATAATATTAAGTTGCTTAAACATTTTTTAATCCTCTGTGATAAATTTGGATCTCATATTTCATAATTAATTATAGGCTGAAATAATCTCGTCTGTAATTCTTTTACCAATATTAATCTCAATCATTATATGAATAAATATTTATCTTTATATGAAAATAAATTATGTACATTCATCTATCAACGCTTCTTTCTTAGACAAAATATTATTCAGAACCTGATACGTGGCGAAGGAACTAAGCTTGTTCAGTTACAAGTGTGGTAGATTCAACAATACACGTACATCGACAGATGCACTGACCGGTTCCGAGGGGTCCTCATAAAAGCGCCAAGACTATGCGACGAGATCTCGACGCTAAAGCGTATACGGAGAGATCGATATTTAAAATATTTGATCGGAATCGGTTTATCTAAAAAAAAAAAAAAAATTAAATGGCTAAAAAATATCTGACTGAAGAATCTCGAATTCTTAATACCACTCTCAAACGAGTTGTATTAAGAAATAATCAGCAATTCTGCATTCTGTTTTTCACTTGTTACTTGGCGATTTAACTACTTTATCGCTTTATTAATGCAGCGTGCGAGACGTAATCCCCATATAGCTCCGGGGTGTTATGGAGTTTCAAGGAATCGCGGTGAGATTGTTTCCACGCGCATCGCATGTCTGTATACGAGTTTCCTCCTCACGTCCGGCGTTTCTTGAAACTGGTCCCGACCGTGAACACCAAAGAGCGGTCGCTGGCCTTGTATCCTTTCGTACGGACATATCTCGGAATAGAGCCTCGCTCGATTTCCAGAGCGAGAACTCACTTTGGGATCGAAAGGAATACTTGCAATAAGAATAATAGAAAGCACGCCAAATATTATCGTACGAAAGCAAATAAAACGGTACTTTATTTTTCTTTCTTTCTTTCTTTCTCTTTCTCTCTCTTTCTTTCTTTCTATCACAGTTGAGACTACGAAATAGCACATACCATATCTCACATCAACAATAGTTAGAATATACATATACATACATTTATAATATATTTATAGCCAATCGACAAAATATCGTCGCGATAAAAGAAGATGTTATCTTATAGTTTATAGAAAGAACGAATGAGCAATTCCTGAGAGCATGCATGATAAAATATCCGAAATGACCAGCATAATAAGATAATTAGATATTCAATATATCGCAAAGTAGTACGATATGTAAAATTCGCCAATATATGGCACTAAATAATATTTACGACTGTTTATTTTAAGCGACTGTTGACGCTCGAGACTTGCGACGTACAATTCATTTTATTAATTCATTTTAATCTATAAGAAATTACTTTCCTCTCTTATGTTCATATTATATCAGATATTTTTTACAAAAAAAATTTTTTATAAAAAAGACAGAAAAAACTCACGTTAAATTATCGAAAAGTATTTCCAAGAAAAAACTCAGATTATAAAAAAAATCTTTAAAAATCATATCTTGTCATTTTTTTGATCAAAGAAATAAATAAATTTCGTAATTGTGGCACACAATTTTTTTTTTACAATTCTTTTTTTACAATCTTAAGGATTTTCTTTATCTCAATTATCTCATAGAATTAATTGGTTTGATTTTTGAGAGGCTCATTTTAGCTTTGAACATGTCGTTAGACTTTATTTGTCGCTACATACATACCGTCAAAGTTTCATCTGCGATACGGTATCTCGCACTTGTTGCTCGACAAACTTTGTTGTTGATTATATCGCGCGAATATTTTGACAGAGAGCTTTGCTAAGTACACTAAGTGCATTAGGCTTGAATGAAGGCGTACGATGTTTCCCGAGGGTCTTGCTCTTGTCTCGTGTGTCAACAGTAATATACACGATTTATAAATACAATTCTATAAACAGCTATCTCTTTTATACGTCGCGCAGTATGTAACTGTATCCAAAATAGATAGTTGTACCTAAAGCCACTTAAAGACGATACGATGTGCCTCGTGGTCGGATCGACCGAAACAGAATCCTCATCGCGCGATACACGTAGTACACACATACACACATAAAATTCATGATTCGTCATTAATATCTATCGATCTAACATGTATAACGCGATACATAATGAGACTTAGCGCGCAGCGAAAATAATCGCGCCGCAATTATCGTTGTATTTCACTTTATTATCGTTCACGCGTTTATACGGTACAGGCACGAATGTTCTTGGAATTCCATGTACACGTGTTAGTAGCGGTTTCTAATTAATTAACGAGAAAGCGATATTCCCCGTAAGCGCGTAAAAGCGGATGTTCTAACGTTGTTAGTCTACTTTTCACTCGCAACTGCTCTTGGATTAAAATAAAACACACACGCTTTGTGCATATATACTTATATATATATATACTTATATATATATATATATTAGTCATTATTGCAGTGTCCTTGATTGAACGAGCTTCTTCTGTTGAAAACATTCGATTAAAAATCCATCTGACGCTCACTAATGGTTCAAGATTATTTGAGAAAAGGATAAGGTGATGATAACTATCGGATAAAAGACAAAAATTAACAGCTTATTATCTCAGGGATGCAATACTACATCCAGACAAACATTCTAAATGACATGAATGCGAGTCTATCATCGATTATGTTTCTGAAAATTGTGTTGTTAAATTGATTGTGTTGCTAAAAGTCAATAATTATCTGTCATTGCTTTCTACAGAGTAATAAAATGTTTTTTTTCAGCGTAAGTTCTTCTAATGATTCGCGTAGCACACCGTCGAGGAATATTCGATTGGTCAGAGATGTACTGAAAAAAATACTAAATTTTAATAAATATTTTTATTTGATAATGGCTCTAAGTAAATATTTAGCAAATATGAATATATATTTATATATTTGATACAAAAACTGTTAATTTTATTAACTATATTTTTTATAAAGTAAATATTTATTTGTTATAAGTAAGTTTATTTTAAAAAGTATGTATTAAGATTTAGTAATTTTTTTTCAATAGGTATATCTTGTTTATTTAGAAGCAACATCTCGACGAAAATTAAACGCGCTATGCGGGTATAAAACGAAGATGCGAATTATTTGCGTGAAATTTACCATTTTTATAGAGTAATATGAGTTTCATAAACAGCGCTTTGGTTTTGCTTGGATGCGTTTATTTGAATTTGAATGATTCTGCGATAACCAGGTGCCAGTTAGATTCTAAAGCCTACTTATTGTTAGCTTAAACTGCGTTAAATAACAGAGAGTATGCTAAAGCTATCAAATATTCTCAATACGTTTCCGCTACAGGAATTTCCTGCTTGCAACGGAAGTCTCTTCGAGTGTCAGCGACGGAGTCAATTACGAGAAAGCAACGAGGCGAGCAGACCGCACCTCGCGTTTCGCGAGGCGAGTCTTCGTTGATTAATCGAAAGGCACGTTGAACGCTGTGGTTCGTTAGCGGCTACATCGGTCGTCGTTACGGGATCGATGATTTCTTAAAAAAACGCAGAGAAGTTAAAAAAAATCATCCGGTCTTCTGTCTCTTTCTATCTCTCTCGTCTCTTCTTATCTTCCGGGCGGGGGCCGACCCTCAGAAACTGCCACATTCTCGCAATACGCGATTTCCTAGCGGCAACGGTGGACGGAAATTGTTGATCACCTGAGTGTTAGAGAAAGAAAAAAAGATCGGGATTATATAAAAAACGAGGGCGTGTCGCGGTGCTTCGTCAATTCGAAATATTATACATTCCCGCTGGCCGCCAAGACGACGACGCGATGGTCGCGGTCGTCGACATCTAAGGCGTTCTGAACACCTAAAAATAGCCGTCAGCGGCAGTATTCGCGTATATCGAGCGAAAGAGAAAGAAAAAAAGAAAAAAACACCGATTCGTTGCGACGATATGCATCTCCCGCGGCAGGAAAATGGTAATCACGTCGCCGCAGAGGCGTTCGCCGTGTCATGTTCATCGCCAATCGAGATTCATTTATCAAACCGGGTGAAGGATATATTGAGGGGAAACGATACAAGGAATTCTCGTAACCGTTTTAGATAAGAGACAGACGATAAGCAGTCGCGATATCTAGGAGGTTGACCGGAAATAAAAAGAAATAGCGTCTCGGAAAAAACGGAGGTACGATAATTTCTCTGTGACATTTTTCTCACTTACCACTCCGTGATTCTCGTGACAAGGGCATTCCTCGCCACGTGGGAACTTTCGCAGATTGCGGAAGATGTTGAGCTGATGATGGGACACCTCGATGTATTTTTTAAAGAGAATCCAAGTGACGCTCTCGTTGCACGGCGGCGTCGTCAGCGAGCCCAAGTACGTCCAGTATCCATTGTCGTCTAAATCGGAGAAGAATTGAAATAGTTTTTTGCATTTATGTGCGCGAAGATAAAATGAAAAGAAAATTTAAAGTGACAAAGAAACATACAGAGGTGCGATTGCTTAAATCAACAGTAACATGCCGTTAAAGTTAGCGTGACGTAGATTACATTATTTTGGTCGCGCGTATTTTAAAACGATCACGTTTGTATTGTGATTTTATCTTCCAACATGATAGTAAAATTATTATCGATATTAAAATTATTATCATGATATTAAAATTATTAAAATACGTATCGAATTTCATTTAAAAATTCAATTGTATCTCGAAGCGATATTTTTGTGACGTCTTTTAACTTGAAATATTTCCTTTCCTCTATTTATATCCTGTGGATCGTACAAATCGCAATAATGGAGAAAATTGCTCAGAGAATGAAATTATACGGTTTGATTAATGTACCTTTCTCTGAAGAAGCATATTTCGTGTAGTGCGAATCTTCTATTCGTTTTATCTTTCGATGTCATCAATAATACGAGCGACATTATTCCGAAATAATATACTGATAAATAACTCTAATGAGGACACTACTAGATGAATATCGGATCAGATCTACATGTGTACAGTTGAAATATAGCCACATATATACAAAACATTGCTTAGGAAATATAAAAAACTAGTTGACACTAACAATAAACAAAAATCATGAGGAAAAATATTATATTAACGTGCTTGATATTCGTACATAAATAAACACAAATACGTGCGCAGTAAAAATAGGAAACTTCAATAAATTGAAAACAATGGATATAGATTACATCGCGAAACAATATTCACGAAACTATACTCACGGAAATAAATTTCTTTTATGTCAGGATATGAAAAAAACCAATTACTGCTACGACGTGCATCGTCACATCATGCCAATCATCCTGTGACATGCGTTTATTTATCCGACCGTGCGCGTTCGGCATGCAAGACTTCGGAAAATTGGAGGTTCCTTGAGAATTGCCTTGAGAAGATAACATAGGATAATCGCGCTCGAGGCTTTTCTTATTTTTTTTTTTTTTTCTCAGGCGTTGATGAAAATCGGGAGCCCCACGCTCGAGCGCGCAGCATCTCAAGTTTCTCTCTCATTTTCTCGCACGAATTAGTCCAAGGCGATACGAACCTTGGAAGTCCCATTTGTTCTCGTGACGTGGTATGATTCGGTCGGCCCAGCGCATACACGGATTCACGCATCTCTGCGTGCCGGCCCGTCCACCACGCACTGTGCGTGCCGTGCCGCGACGCGAAGCGAGAGCATAGAGAATATGCGAGAGATATTTCGTTAGTCGATGAGTTAATGCAGAGGTACGTGCCAAGTAATTGTTAACGACGATTTCCGTCATCTCAGAGACGGTTCTACTTTGGCACCGTATATTGTTTTGCTCTAACTGCGATGAGTCAAGAGACATTGTAAATATTGTATATATATATATATATATATATATATATATATAT
>NW_012130079.1:2332359-2339825 GCF_000143395.1 Atta cephalotes | reverse complement strand
TATATATATATATATATATATATATATATATATATGTGTATAATACATAATAGAAAAATATTATACATTATTGTAAGTATTTTATATTTTATATATTTAGAAATAATACACGGAAAAAAATTAATTGGATGATACAGCAAACCTATAATTTATTACATGAATTCAACATCGAGAACTAAGAAGATTTGATGGTTTAACAAATCATTAATGTTATTCAGCTGTCAACTTTGCTATTTTAATATGAAAATTAACTGTCTGTATATTACGACTGTAGATTTGTTGAATCAGTAAAGTTTTCAGCTGTGTTTTTTTCCGTGTATATATAATATATGTATAAATGTTTATATATACAAATAAATTGGACAGATAAGATGGAAAGAATTTCACTTTCTAATTTCTGATGTCGCAGTCCATCAGAGCTGTTTTTTGTTCAAATTAATTAATAAGTTAAGATAACTGTAGACTACGTTAAGATTGATTCGATTCGATTAACTTGCACAAATAGATTTAAACTACAATTGAATATTACGGGAGAAATAACAAGAACATATATCACAAACACTATGCATCGACGAGTAGACGGAATATTTGATCAAAGAGACGATCACTAAATTACCCGGACGATCATTTGGTTGTAACTTACCAGGAAGAAGTTTACCGGGATCGATAGGTTCCGTAATTCCTACAACTTCGTCCTTGTGCGAAACATACGGCAACAATCGCGCAATCTTGTCCATTTCTTCATGAGTCTTGCCGACCTAGAAGCAAATCTCTTTCACTTTTCTTTCTTTTCGATTATAAGGATACGCTTTTTCGCGTGGTTGAGACATACTCAAGCCGTTCTCTCTGAAACTCTAACTATTCCCAATTAAATCTTCCGATCGATAAAAAGGATATCGCATATCCCAAATCTAAGTTCTAAAACTTCTACATAATTTTCTAAAAAAAATAAATTTAGCGAATCGTTAACAGGCTCAAGAATTCATTGCGAAGTTAAAAGATAATCCCCTTATCGAATATTTTGAAGTATAGTGACTGTAATGACCGCAAAGCTGCATGTATGAGGAACAAATAAGCATGATAAAAACGTTCGACATTGAGCTGTTGATTACGTAATGTCATTTTTAGAATTGTGTCTGGCACATTGTCACCGTTACACGTGGCACATAAATTTTCTTCGATACATGTATTTCCCTTACGTTCTTATACGACGTGAACATTTCGAAGCAGTGCGACATTACATAATCGTGATGCACATCGCGAGGAAAGTTCGTGCCACGAGATCTTTCTGCTCTCTGAAGATTATCGCGTCCGTTTTTGTAACGCAATGTCGCATCTTCGTCGGCGAGAAGTGTATCATTTGCACGAATAGAATTTTGCAATTGCGAACCCTCGCGTTCTTCATGAGATATCGCGAGATAGCCGCGCAGCTGCAACCTAAATATTAGACACACAAAGCGCTGTGCAAAGCGGAAGAAGGTAATTGCTGTTGCACGCGATCGAGGTATTCTTTCGCCACAAAACGAAATGCAAACGATAGCGTCACATACGCGTCTAACGAAAACGTACATTTTGCGTGTCTCGTTTCGAGTCTGATACAATGACGGCGTAATTATGCCTGTGTCTCGTGTTTATATAATCGACGATCGGCGGCGTACTTCCATAGGGATTCTGTTTGTGCAGTTTATGTTTTATGTAAAAAAGTTTAAACTATAGGCAGATTCATATACGAATTAGAATCCCGAGTGGAAGAGGTGTGGTTTCTGCGGACATATACTTGTATGATATTTGACGAAGATATTAAATATTTAAGATGCAAGATGCTATCACTTTCCATAAAAGCTAAGATAAAAAATATAATTTTTTATGTTTAATATCTATATTAGTGTAAATAAATTAAAATAGAGTTGTAATTAGATTTATTCTAATTGTATATAAGGAAATTTTATTTTAATTATATAAATTATTTTTAAATATTAATCTCATCTAATAAAACACTAAGACACGAACCTTAAGAAAGACTCCCAGAACGGCCAGACCATCAGAAGCTTTCGCAGCTTCGGCAAAGGTTTTGTATTTGCTGGTATTCCAGTGCACAAGATGTAACTGAAAGCAATGTTTTTACACTCCAATGAATCTAAATCGTTGCCTATTAAGTCTAATAGCAGACAATCAGGGAGGAGCGGAATGGCAGGTTGACTGGAGCTAACGAGTACTTAATCTCTCCAAATAGCCAATTAAGAAATATCAATTTCTGTATTTGTATCGTCAAAGAAATCCAATGATTATGTTTGACATTTATTAATAATATCTTATCTCGTTTCGAACAGCTTTAACATTTAAAATATTCTTCTTGACCGCGATTTACATCACTTGATCGCAAAGAAACTCCATCAATAAATGATAATTGCATATGATGGATAGTCGTTAGAGAAATTATGTAATCAGTGCGGTATCTAGAAACTCTTTCTGAAATCCTACGGATATCCGTGCATCCGATCGACCCGGTTTTCCAGATGCGGAATCGTTATGAGCGAATAGTTTATATCACCATGTAGAGTCTCGCGATGGAAGGAACGTTGCGTCGCAAGACTTCCTGACTAAGAAGGAGCGCATCCGAAGGAAGGGAAGACGTGCGTAGTATTTCAATGCGAAGTCATTACGATAATCAATTGATTCACTAATGCGTTTAAGATTGGATTGTTTAAATTAACATTGAGTTCAGGCCGGAAAGTCGCCTATTAAGCAGTGCATTGCATTCCAAAAGAAGTCGAAATCGTTCAGGAAAGGAGTTTCGCATCTGAATTCGTATTCGAGACGCATAATCTTAAACAATGTCGACGATTATATCTATTACGTATATTGTATATCAAAGAAATTTTCCATACATCAGACAGTTATCAATATTTTCTTGATCTTTTCTGACAGCAGGTTGAAGTCAACTATTCATAATAGATTAGAGACCTGATTGCCGCATATTTGATTACATAATCAATAATGACTTAATCGCGAGTTGAGCAAAATCGAATGTATTTTACGCTCGTGAGATAACAAGATCAAACTTTCGAGATAAGCTCGTCCATCCCGGAATCATATCGAGAAGAGTGTTCAGGAAATACGCAATTTTCTGTCGGTTAATTATTAGTATCCTTTTTACAATTCATGAATGGGTGTTTGTTCAAGAATTCTTTCGATGTCAAACGCGCATATGTCGTTACGCGAGTCAGCTATTATTCGCGCACACGAGTGGCAATTTCGATGATAATGTTCATTATCGTTTCACCTCCGAGCGTTTGTTATTTTTTTTCCTTAGTCGCAAACCGATAAAAGCGCGGCTTTGTGGTGAACTGCACGTACAGCTGCCAGAACATAAAAAAAAATCTTTGACACATCGCATTCTATCAATGCGACGTATATGACGATAATAGCGTATTATTTATGAGATAACTGAGATGTCCGCGTAATTATATTATTAATGTATATCTGTTAGTAATTAGAGTCTCTGTACCGCGCTTGCACACTTCATCAAGTTTTATTTATATCCGCAAAAAAGAGCCATCTTTCTCGCATCGCTCATAACAGTGTTGTGGGCGACTAATAACTAAGACTAGAGCCTCGGTTTATCCTCGGTAAAATGATCGTGCTAATAAATCGCACACGGCGATTCTCGGACAAGGTCGATGTCATAAGCTCCGTGGATGATCGCAAAGAGTGAATCATACTCGATGTGACTGGATTGCTAATAAACTGCTAATAATTGCTTTTGGCTATCATTGGGATAATTGCACTCGTTGGAGTCGTTAAAATCTAGTTAGCCGAGCGAACGGTTCCAAAGGTGCGAATAAAGGCGACGCTTTGGGAAGAGATATTATATTCCATTACTAATGTTTTGTACCTCTCCGGCGAAGGCTTGTCCGTCAACTGTATGTTCGGATCCCCTGGAATCGCTGCATCCCCAGTGACAGTGATATTGCTCTAGTTTGTAGACGTCGTCCATCAGCGGTCCGCCGCTCAAAACTGTCGATAACAAAAAAAAATCGAGATATAATATTAGATGATATATACAATATGATAATACTGCGAGATAAGATGCGAATGAATGGGTAAACGTCTAAATTGGATCCACGTAAACGTGGAAATTTTCGGAGCACGGTTCTTCGAGTCACGAACGGACGTAACGTCAGGCTAGTGGCACAGACCGCTTTATTACAGGATACGCTTGATTAGCCAAACCACGCGGACGAGAGCTATAACGAGAGAAGATCATTGCATTTGTACCGCGTGACTTATTTGCGTCACGACGTATTTTATTATTTTGTGTCTCGCCTCTGTTTAGACTACGATAATAAATTGTTAGAGAAAATTCGGAGCGCCAAGTCTACGTTCTCTCTCGCAGAATTTTCCGAGTGTAAATAAGACTCTAAAATTATTATGTACAGCAGGTGTGATAAAAACTTTGATATATTATGAGATGTATTATGTGAACTCTGAAAATTATTTCAGATACTAAAAAAAAAAAAAAAAAAATTTAAAACATGTCGCTTTAGAAAAATTATATATTTTAAGATTAGTATTGCTATTCTCCCTCTTATTTTGCAATTTGGAATATTATTAAAGTAAAATTTTTGTATGTTGAATTCCTCGAAAAGTCTCTGCTTGTAGCGAGTGTCTACGAAGTGACATCGTGACTTTATTATCGCAATATTCTATCTATTGTTTTGTGTCACATATTGTTGTATAGAACGTTCTGCTCCGCTTCGTGCACACCACATATGAATACACATAATGCACCACGGCACGGTCGTCCTCATTTCGAATACACCCCCCCCCCCCCCGAGTAGTCAGCGAAGGTAAAAGCCCTCCCTAAGTGGCACGAAGTCGACAGTGAAACCTTTGTAACGAAATATGAGATCGGATATAGTCGCGCGAGAATTCTCCTATAGCCGCATGTAATTTCGGAATACATAACACCGTGACAAAACAAATCGCATCGCGTTCGTTCCTTATGTAACGTGCATGATGCACGAAATTAATAAAAAGTATTGTGTAACGTATTCATGCGGAAAGAGAGCTCCTTTATATGACTCGCTACAAAAGCTACGAATTTAACGGCTTTAATCACACGATTCACTACCGTTGCCAACATTAATGTTTACAGAAATACACTTAAGATGGAATGCGAGATCGAGTATCACGAACACAATCATCTAAAATTATATTGAATCACTCCATCACTGGATTACAAACGTCGCTACGCGATGGTTTCGCAACGCGTCGCACTTTGTAGCCGCGATGATCTGCAATTCAAAGTTTAGACCGCAGCTTTAGATTTGCCCTTGTAAAAAAATTTGTTCGCTCGTATTTATGAAGTGTTAATCACCTCATGATCGTCATCAATCGTCATTAAGGATGTATAATATAAGGATGTATAATATATATCATATCTGCAAAAAGTGGAATTGGAAATGTATACTTTCCATATAAAAAAATAAATATATATATAGATGAAATAGTTGACTAAGGATAATATTTACATTTAACAATACAATTTTGATTGAAATGACATTTTTATAATTTCATCTTAATTATTTTTTTGAAAACAGCTTCTAAATTGCCAAAAACTTTTTATATAATATTATACTTTCAAACACAATATATAGAAAAAAAGTAATTTTTTTATAATTCTTTTATCTTGTTAAAAAACATTCAATACATTCTTAAATTATATTGGATTGTCCGGAAAGTTCGTGCCGACTAACCTATATAATTTAATAAATGTATACTAAAATTTAAATCTTCTGCGTTTCAATTTTCCTTCAAAATTGGCACGAATTTTCCGGACAACCCAATACTGTGTATCTATAATAGCGATGTTTTTTGGATATTGTTCGTGCCGCGAATCATAAATCGTATAAATATTAATCGCAGAAGGCAAAAGAGAAAAGAGGTGAAAAAAAAAAAAGATAGAAGGAGATTTCGCGAGATTCTAAATTGCGATACTCACATGTGCCCTCGCCATCGGTGTCCACCCGCCAGCAGTAACCGGGATTGACCAACTTCCTGGATGCTGTGGCGGGATATTTCCAACGCAGAGGCTTGCTACTTAAAGCCTCGTGATCGGATTCCACTCGCTTGGTCTCAATGTTTACCGGGCTCTGCCTGGATCCGGCTGCCATGGGGAATTTCGTTACCCACGTGCTAGGTCCTGCAACATACATTAAAAATTAAAAAAAAATTAGATTACATTAATATTAATCGGATAATGAGGATTAATACGCAAGCAATGAATTTCAACGAATTTGGTGATAAGAAGAGCGGACATAAGATAGACAATCTGTGTGTTTTTTCTTATAATCGCTTACAATCAATTCATGAATATAAATTGCGATAAGAATGGCACGCGTATATCGTGATAACAAGATAATACTACTCGATGATATGAGCTTAACTCAAGCTTAAACAAATGAAGAAAATTCGCACGCCAAGCTCTTGAACAAGAAACAAACTCTTTATCACAGTTCACGTCACGTGCTGATAATAGATTCAAGTTTACACTTATCGAAATTCCGGTCTACATGGACTACCTTCATTACTATATAAAGTCTGTTCTTTCTATTTAATGCGCAATGAGAATAATTTGCAAGAATAATATTTATTATATTATGATTTAACGAGGCAATAAGCGACTTAAAAATAATTCATAGCATGAAGGCTGTGTCGAAATTATATATAATTTATTATACATTCAATAAATTTAAAATGTTATTAAAAATTAGTATCTGTGGATATTAGACTGAATGTCAATTTCGACAACAAAAAAGAGTTGATCAAGCATATTATAATAATCTCGTGTATATCTGGCGACGTGCGTCACGTGTCGACATTAATCTTTCTTTATTGAGGCACGTGATTCCAACGCCGTTTGTTTGCTTTGTAATTTATAGATGTTGAACGCCGTTTTAACATTCGAAAGATTGAGAGTGCTAAAAAGAATTAACACATAAATTAAACAAATTGATCGATTAATTAATGCTATAATGATATTTGTAACATCCGAACCATCACTGATTTCCGCGAAATCACATTTAATTATGAGGTCATCATGTAATATAATATATTTGTGCGAATCACATAAACAAGCATTATAACACGTGATGACCTCGTAATTACCTGACTCGAAGTTGGAGTCAATTAATCGTCATCAGAATTCAATTAAATTCACGGAATTAAATTAATTTTGATTCGTTTCATCATATTACATGCAAACTTATGAAGTTCTATATAAGAAAAAATGAAAGAGATTTTATATGTATATATATATATATATATATATATATATATATATATACTACTAATAATAAATTAACTAATAATAATAAATAATAATAACTACTACGTAAGTAATAATAATAAAAGTAAAAAAAGTAAAAATTTAAAATAATTTAATTATAGTAATAATACTAATA
>NW_012130079.1:2323143-2330513 GCF_000143395.1 Atta cephalotes | reverse complement strand
GTAAGGTTACGTTCTAACCTTACGTTGATGATTCAACGAATACACAGGAATACTATAAATACGAATGCGGAAACCGTAGAATGCATTTGTATAATATTCTCTCTCTCTCTCTCTCTCTCTCTCTCTCTCTCTCTCTTTCTCTTTCTCGATATCGCAATCCTTTTGTGCCAATCAAGAAGCTTAGTACATCTCCCCGTATAAACACGTGTACATTTTTCACGTATGGCTTATTAATCCTGGGGCTGTCAGTCTTCATTATCGAGGACTCGATATTACAAAAAAAATGGTCATTTAATGACAGAGCCTCGCATTCCGCGATACATCACGCGATATTTAGATATCTCCGGTATGAGATCTCTTTTCTTATTATATTTTATTTATATCCTTAATGCGCGTTGTATTATTAGATAGTAAAAAAGTTCTACTCAATATTCACGAGTCGCGGATCAAAAGGCTGCGACGCAGGTCGATCTTTCTTTTGAACAGCGACTCGTAAGCGAATATTAATGCTGCTTTATAAATATACGACATATTTCACCGTTAGAGAAAAAGAAGAGATAACTCGTTGATATTAACGAATGCAATGTGCAAATAAGTCATTGTAAGTGGATTTCACCTGTGCGTGCATAATAAGCACACACCTAGAATGGCGGTCATCGGTCGGTGGGCAATTTGCAAGTAAATCGTCGCGAATGAAGACGCGACCGCGCGATTATTCGCGAGAAAGGATTTCTCCTGCAATTCTCCGATTGTAAACTTTCTTTCTCGCACTCGGACTTATCGATATTCCCACGCGTCCGACACGATATTTACGGCACGCAATGATTTGAGTAGAAAACATGTCGATTTTCGTGATTTACGTTGTACCCGTGATTTACGATACACAATCATGAAATATCATCATTTTCACATACATCCGTAAATCCGTAAATCGTGGAACAAATAACGCACGAAAGACGGTCCCCTGACGTAAAGGTACTTCTTATATATAATTCGCAAATCGCAAAACATAGTTTGCAAATGCTGACGTAGAATGACGATCACCGCACATAAAATACACGCAGATAAAAACCAACCATATGCAATGAAAAAACAAATGTAAACTTCATTCTACATCTGCGAACTACGTTTTGCGATTTGCGAATTATGTAAAAGTACCTTAAATAAAATAAATTCTCGCAAAATCGTCTTCAGAGGTTTGATCTATCATACAACTTGGTAAAAATGACAAAACTGAGAAATTTATCAGAATATTTATAACTTTGATCAATACCTACTCTCTAAATTCTTTGAAGTGGAATCTCACTTTAAACAATGAAAATTGAGTCAAAAAGAAAGTGACTTTTCAATTTTCAATCTTTAAGAGTAAGAATTTATTTTTCAGAATGACAATTTATTCTAAAAACATTAAAGAGTAGTGATTTGCTCACTTTAAAAATTTTCGAACTGATTACTCTATAAAATTCTAGATCGCATTTGTAAGTATTGCTCGAGGGAAACTAGAACTTTCTTTTTTTAATTCTTAACAATGATAGTATTTTCTATTTTTATCCAGGATGAAACTCTCGATTAAAATTACAATCGCCTTGACGACAACTTAAATCAATAGGAAATACCGTGATAACACGTGGCATTGTATAACACATGAGAGATCTCTCATATAAAAGCCATCGATTAATTTTTCAATCTGGTCTCTCTATTTTTTTTTTAAAAAAAATTATCTCGATTACGACGAGACGCGCGTCAATTCATTAATTAATTATTACAGCACAATCTTTCTGGATCGTATTTGTTAGTTCGTACGTTCGTACATTGTTTACAATTATCTCATATGTATGCTAATTAACTAAGATAGAATATCTGTCTTCTTCATTCACTTACAAGCACGATCGGAACCAATGTTCCGGTATTCGTTAGGCAAACGGATGGAATACGTAAATAAGGAGATCCCCGTTATGCGATTTCGTGCATCGAAACGTTGGCCTCAATTACTCAAAATACGAATTAATCTGCATTGAGCATAATTTCATTTTCAACATCATATAGTGTTCTGAAAATACAGAACAGAATTAGAATCAAGAGTGTGTATTTTACGCATGGATCATTGGCAATCGGCCGAACCGTTCGAAATTCTTCGATCTATGAGTCGCGAGCCAAGATAAATCCGCTCGAAAAACAATCCCACTCGACAGCGGGATCCGCAGTTGCGGTACGCAATTACACGAACGGCGTCATGGGAACGGCAGATCCTTCGGAAATAATTAATGACAGCTGAATGCATCGATCAATTTCAAGCAAACGAGCCTCTCACGGCCGCAACTGTTGCCGCACCGCGCGCACATTCAAAGAGTCAAACGACTCAATCATCCCTCTCAACGACGTTTCGCCCTCTCATTTTGGCCGATCCCCAAGAACTCATATACCTAAGTCAGATCACAAATTTTCTCGGCACGCTTCGCTTTCCAGCTGCCGCATGCTCGTACGGCGCGGCGCGTACAATAGGCTGAGAGATAGCGCTGACAAATTGACTCGAGATTAAGGGCATTTCGGGGGCATGCACGGCAACCCCGGTCGGCGGAACAAAGTGAAACTGGGTCTGCGACCCCCTCCGACTTTCGGTGTGCGTGCTCGTCCGTGTAACCCGCGCGTCTGTATGTGCACTTGTACCCTTCCCCGCGCGGGAACACCGGGTGCATCGGCCTACGGCACTATGGAAGAAAACTATTGATTTTCATTTACCCCGCGGAGTCGTGCCCCGCGTTTCACGAAGGCTGCGAGGAAAGAAGCACCCCCTCGGTCGCTTGGCACGGCCCGTTCGCCCTGCATTCGGACGGGAAGACAATGGCCCCGGGTCAGTGAGCCTGCGGTGCCATCCGGAAATCGAGACGAAAATCGAACGAATGAGAAAGGGGAAGAGAAACGAAATAAGCTTTTTAATAAAACTTTTCCTTCTATGAACCTCGACATGTGTTCCGAAACTCGTACGCAGGCAGATTAATGTTTAACATGTGAGCACAATCTAATGTTGTAGAGATACATGAATTAAAATTGATGAACGATTTAAAGGATCTTTAAAATGTAATCTGTATATCATTCGATTAAGTCAATATTTGCGATCATTAAAACTAACAACGGCAGTTGTAAAAAACCAATCGAGAGTAATCGCGTGCAAATGTCTCGCAGCGAAAGATTTCTAGTAAGATATTATTATTTGAAAAATTAAGGTTGGCGAAGGATCGATAATTTCATGAGAGAAAAACAAGCGAGACGCCACGCGGTTATTTCAGAGAGCGAAGTTTTCATAGGATCTCAATTCCAGAGGAAAAAAACTTTGTGAATAGAAGAAAGAGATTTACACGTGCTGCTCATCTTTCCCAATTTCATAAAGCTTGAAGAAATATATGGCCTCAACAACAAAATGAAAAAGTTGACTGACTCATTATCCAACTTCTTATTAAGTATTAGACATATCAAGAGAGAAAGAGAGAAAAGAGAAAGAAAATAATCGCCAGTACAAAGGTAAAAGAAAAAATCTCTGTGGAATTTAACTGATGTTTAAAAGGCCAAGAATCAATTATGTTCATTTTGTTTGAAACGCATTCTTGATCATCACATTTTTTCACATAGAGACTTGCATGGTTTTCCTAAGAAAAAGAAAATTCTGTTTTACAATGAAATTGGCTCGTGCTGCTTTCGTAATATGATTCAATTAACTGGCCGCGATAGAAATTATTCGCGAATGCATTCGTCCGCCGTGGTTAATTTGGAAACGAGATATCAGCGGCTACCAGTCCCAGCACTGATCGTAATGTTAAGCACAGAAATATCCCGGTTATATGCATATTGAATGCACGATTGACAAAGTGGCTAATCAATAATTTCCGTGCGTGCTTATCAGATATACGAGGAAAACGGTAACGGCCGAGTGCCCGTGTGATTTGCAGTATAAAATTGTCTATTTTATACGTATAATTAAATACAATAGCCGTGGGAATTAATTATCGAAGAGTTACAATTTCCTCTGAGATCTTATCCATTTTCCTCATAATTTCTATTCTGCACAAATATTCGCACGTTGTATTCATTTGCGATCCAAATTCGCATGAAATTTGCAAGTCATTCCAGATTCGCGCGATCGCGACGCAAATTCAAATTTATGTTTATGTAATAAAAATCTCTAAGCGGAGCGCAACTTTGAGAAACAAACATTAAAATATTTCTAATTTTTTTTTTTTTACCATTCCGGAAATAGTCCCACTCGTCCTTCGAACTCATATTTGTGTCCGATTCTTTTTGGGAGTCTGCGGGAAAATGAAGTCCACGAAATCGAGGTCCAAGTAAAATCTGCACTCGCTCGTCTTGATTGCTTGCGCGTCGATTCGCGTCGATCGGCCGCACAAGCACTCGCGTTCCGTGATAACCGATACGTCGAGGAAACGTCGGGATTGTCTGGACAATCACGTTAGAATCCCGTAACGTTTTCCAGAATGACGAGAGGCCGACGCGATTCGCGGCCTCCGCGATTTTCTAACTTCGCGAAACCCGCGGGTTTCGCTAAGCTCAGAAACGCAAGAAAAAAACTGATTGAAGATTCTTACGAACGCGTCACTGTCTTACGCGCGTCCCTTTTGTATATTTTTCACGCGGTTGTCGAGTTTCTCTTTCGTCTTCGCTTTTTTCCTCCGTGATCGGGAAAGCGATCGGCAAGCTACGCGTCCTACTCCGACAGCAGCAATACCGGCCGGCGCGTCAGCATCGCTTTATATCGCGCGCGGTCACGTGACGCGTGGACGCGCCAGCCGCGCATGCGCCGGTAAATATTTACACGTGCGCGCCCACCACGCGTGCTCACTGCACGTGCATGCAGTGCGGCACATGCGACGCCGACGGATCGATGATCGATAAATAATAACTGCTCTGTCTTATTCATAGAGGAAAGCCCTCTATTACGAGATAAGCGCCTAATATGAGATAGCAGTGTTTCTACTAAACTAATATGCTTATTAGTTCTATTATGAATTTATTGCTCTTGGATTGAAAAATATTTAGTGGAAAATTTATTAGATCATGCCTGTAGTTATAAAACAAGATTTTAGAATTTGAATGGCTTCAGGTTTCATTGAGATGAGTCTTTAAACTTTGTTTATTATTTAATAAATAACTATTTGGCAATAAATTTTTCATGTAATGAGAATAAGATCATATTAATAGAAAAATACGGGATATGTTGAATTGTTTAATTATAGAAGTTAGATTTGATGATCGTAAAATCATAAGACGTAGAGATATTCAAGGTTTCTAATATGAAATAAACCATGCTCGTATTATAATGAAAATCGTTGCAAAAGTATAATAAATGTTATTGTACAATAATAAAAAAAACAACCGGAATAAACGTTGAGTTTCTGCGATGCTTGATTCAAACTAGAAGACAAGTTCTATAATCTATCGCATTCATTTTTCGCGCACGCTGGCTATGTTTGTTTATATTTTAGAAACATAAATAAAGTTAAATAAAGTTTTTTATTGATATACTTTGTGTTTTACTATCGATTTCTCGGAGCATTTCATATTAGGAGCACAATTTTTTGATTTTGCGATTTTTGCTCTCTTTTTACATTTCTTTAATTAAAAAAAAAATGGAATTTGAATTAAATTTTATATAACGTTATCTTAAAGTTTATTAAATTCCCTTCAAAACCTATTATTTTTTTAAATTCTGCCTACAGACTTCTAGCATTTACTCAAAACGAATTCGGTATCTCATAATAAGGATCTTTTTTCTATATGTGAATACATATAATTTTTTTCTTACGATTCATTCCGTTGCCCAGTATTAAACAAATCTCTCTGTTCAATATGTTAATATAAAGAATCCATTATTTTCTTGAACAACTCTACTCCGTTAAAGTCGCTACGCTAATTTTATTTTTAATTTTACTCGGTAATTTAAATGAAATTAATTTTTCTATTTTTAAAAGAAATATATTGAAAAAGACTACGAGCCAAAATTATAGATTTAATATATTTAATGTACACTAACAAAAGATAATAAATATAAAAGTATTATATGTAGGTTACAGACCAAAGTTTCGATTTCTATCGAGTCATTTTCAATGTTAAACTATATAATACTAATTACTATAAACATAATCAGAATAAAAAAATCAGGGTTATAAACTAAAAAATAAAACAATAAAAAAAAATAAAGGTTTCAATTTGATGTAAGAAACAATGGCATTAGTTCTCCAGACAAAAGTAGCGATGATTAGATCCAAAAATTCCTTATGTTTAAAAAATGTCATGGTATGTAAAGCTAAGTGTGATTTATCGTTGATATCGCCATTACAATCAGTTTTTATTCTATTTTTTGTATTGTTATTTTTAAATACAAATTCGCGCGTATTCAATAATGTTTTAATACAATACATGCGACTTTTTTTGCAACGTAAATGTTTAAAAAATGCATCTTTTGACAGTTTTTATCGCCGAGTAAAATAAAACACAATGCGTCTTGTTGCTTGTATCCATATCTGATGCTGTTGCAGAAAAGATTTGTTTTAACTAATAAAGTTGTAATAACAAAAGATTAGATTGAGAATTCCTTTGAAATGTTTACCTATCTCCCTTCACGTTTGCGAATGATCTAATCACTCGAGTGGCACACTCTGTTTATCACTCGTAGATAACGTTGTTTGAGATTACGTCATGAAACATATTGCAAGCTACAGCGTCATAATTACGTTTTTAATGCTAATGAAGAGAATTCCAACTTAAATAAAAATTAATGATTGCTAAAGGATCTTATTATTAAACATCAATATGTTCAATTGTTTGTGAGACGTCTCTTCAGATGTAAATTAATTTTGCTAAGTGTTTCTATTTTTACATACAGTGCGCCACTAAATGTCTAGATTGTTCAAACGGCAGCATTTTATCTTCTCAATTCGATCAATTCTTGAAACGCAGTGAATTGCGACGAATTCCTTTCAAGAATTCATATAAGACATTGTTGTGAAACTCAATTTTACATACGTGAGAAACATGTAATAAAATAAAAAATAAAACAATAAATACAATAGTTAAAAGATATTTAAATTTTACAAACGCACTTACAATATTTCTAATTTTTAATCGAAATTTAGAATATGTATATTATATACATATTATATATTATATAATTTATAATATTTTAAATATTATATTATATTTTTTTATTATTTTTTATATATATTATATAGGAACGATAATATGTTCTAATTGTTAGCCANCTTTGACAAAGATACATATTACATATATATATATATATATATATATATATATATATATATATATTATTACTTACTTACTTACTTACGTACTAACGTATA
>NW_012130079.1:2297491-2323123 GCF_000143395.1 Atta cephalotes | reverse complement strand
TAGTAGTTAATATAGTTATTACTTATTAGTACTACTACTTATAACTAAGTATATATATATATATATATATATATATATATATATATATATATATATATATATGTTTACTTACTCTATTACTTCCGACAGAAATTCTTGCCGTTTCAGTTTCCTTGTTGTTCTTCTGTGGCAAGACGTAATTTTGTCTAAAACAATTAGTGTGAACCTATGAATCTATTTCTTTGTATGATGCAAGTCAGTGTACGAAGAAATACATTATTTGCTAAACTACTCTGCATGTCGACATATTAACACATGGAATAAAGAATCGTATTGCTGTCTTGAAAATCTTATATAATCATGGAAATTCATATTACATCATGTTTAATGTATTTCTTTGCAATCTAATCTACAAGATACCGAGTCACTTTTATGCATGGATTCCTCTTAATTATATTGGTCTTTAGTTTCTTTTCGAAAACTATAAAGAAGCTATTTTTCAAGCACTAAATTTAAATTTCATTCCAAGTATAAAATATATTATAATTTATTTAGTTCATAATTTAATTGAAACTTAATCTTTTTTTATGTAATAATCGTATAGATATATCATATATAATCATATATATTGTATAATAATTATACGGAATATAATTATACGGTATAATATATAATAATTATCAAAAATCATATATATATATATATAAAACAGAAGATTAGAATGAAGTCAAAAATTAATCAAAGTTAAATGCGATTAAGTAAAATTAATTTTCGTCGCGTGACCGTAATTGTCTGACTGGTTATTGTGGGATTCTCGTGATTGGAGATAATATCTCCAATCACGACTCACTCACTCTTAAAGAGTAAGCGCAAAGACGAATCATGCAGTATCCTAAAATGGTTTTATTAACTCTTAACTTTACACGTGTTTCTTTGTCAGTATACTAGTCTCGGAGAGATATCTGTATATGTATATCATTAATTCGACATAACTTTTCCCATTGATTATCCGACGAGCGTACCATTACATGGTCCCAAGATAATCGCACGCACGCGATCCATCTCGGGCTCGGTCTGATACTTTGTATCTTCGTGGATTTTGGTTCTTCCATTTCCTCTCCCTCGAGATATGTCACTTAGCGAAAAACTTAGAAGATAAATATCGATGGCTTTGTTATTCAACGGAGAAACTCGTTCGTATGAAAGATGTTCCGGCCTCGCAGTTCGCGAATATATCAATGCAAATATTTTCTGATATATATATATATATATATAGAAAGTTTTCGCAGTGAATAAAAATAATCTGAAAATTCCCGTCGATATGATATTTTTAGATGTATATTATGTATATAATGTACAATTATGCTATTTCATTTCGAGCGACGCTTTAAAATATCTTCATGTAGATATTTTTCTCTCTCTTTCTCTCTCTTTAAATAAGAGGATTAAATTCGCATAAATTGCATCTCTAAAGCATAATTCGAAACGAAATAACATAAATGCGTGTATATGTATATAGCTATGTATACGTTCGTATAAGCGATGCGAGATAGTTCTTTTCTTTTCTCTGTAATGTAGTGTAATGGAACTTTTTCACGTCGTGCCCGTCCCACGTTAGCCCGATTTTCTCTCAGAAAGCGGCCACAGTCGTAAATAGCAATTTGCCGTCCCCTTTTATACATGCAGTTATAAAATACTTTCGATCCATTCTCACACAGGCCAGAAAAGTCGCCGCAAGCAAGTATGCTATATTTGTGAAGTTTCCCTTTCTTCAACTCTCCTAGGAGAGTTCACCCACATGTTGTCTCTATATTATAAATATCGTACACGCCTATTTTTATACATTACCATCATTTTCACAGTAACGCAAGTTGCAGCGCTTAGGGGATCGACGCAACGATCAGACCGATGATATGATCAGAAGCGTGATATGGACTTGTGCTTGTTTACCGCAGATCACAAACGGATGTTCCTTCCGTTTGTGACACATTGCAAACTCCTGATTTACCATATCCATTCACTTTCAAATACCGTTACATTACTTTTCCGCCATTAGCCGCATTATTACTTTGTGGGGATCTCGCCTGAAATAATAAATAGGACTCCTATCCAGTGTATCCGTAGTGAAATGCTAATTTTGATTTAACAAAGATCTGACATATGGACGTTCGTTTTTTTTTAACATTCTTTCCACGCGCGCAGATTTATATTTATTCTTCCAACGAAGATCGTGCACAAAGGAACATCACAATCCTAGAGATAATCCCACCTCGCAACAGCAAGTGGGATTGCGTTGCATTCAAGTCTTAGCGTAAAATTTAACACAGAAGATCTTTATTCGTACATTATAAAAATAATAAGAAAACATACTTACACATATTGGTTCACGATATGAAAGCAATCGCGTACGGGCGACAATCGCAATCTCTCTCCTATCTCTTTTATAGAATTCTGCGATAAACAAGACGAGAGCGATGAAGAGGGTATATCCGCGAAGGAAAGTCTTTGACACGCGACTGCGGCCGATGATCCTTCTTTGTCTTTCGCGAGCACAAAGCACAAAACGGTCAAGGACTATGCGTTTTAGTTATACAAGCGAAAAAGCGTGTTTCTCCAAGGATTGCATAGATAAATCTGACCAGTTTTGATACATTCGCGAAAAAAAATGAAAAATCCTTACGTCGCACATCACGTGGCTTCCTTTGCCATGCACTTTAATCCTCTATGTTATACAAAGACACGAATTAATTAGTCGTAATATTATATCGTGATAACTTGCACATACGAAACATCCTCGTTATTATCTTACATACGTATTAATCGTCAGCATTCACACCAATATATAGGCGCGCCCATGAATTCGTTGCTCCGCATATCGTTCTCCGATGATGAACGGCGTGTAGAGCTCTTTGAAAATTCGGAACGCATATGAAATTTCTTTTTTTTACTCGTTTCTCGTATTTCCTTTTCAAAAATATCAGGAAACTATCGAGGTATCAAAGAAACGATTGCCTACGTATCTGTACCATATCTCGCACTCTTTCGCCGCACTGAATAAAATGAGTACGTGTGTATGTGTTTGTGTGCATTATGTATACGTCTTGTAACATGACAGTTAAAAAATTACAAAAATCATTGTAAAGAAATGCGTCCTAAAGAGTGCGAGCCACGTTTCTTAGTGTTCTTTTTTTCGCAGTTACAAATATACCTTATTACTTTACCTCTTCCGCTCTTTTTTAAATAGTAATTATTTTTTGGCTTGGTAACTATGTAAAAATCTAAATTAAATAGTCCCGTCGCTGTGTAACGTGCGCATCACGTTTTTTTTATTTTTATTTTCATCCTGAGTTAAGCCTTCAATGCCAACTCACTTGTACGCATTCGTGAACAATTCGTGGATCTGAGAAATAAAATAAAATATTACGATTGTTAAGTCATAAAAATTGCAAAGCGTCGGATTGTGCGTGAAACAAACAGTGGGTCTCCTTCGTAGCAAAAAATAAATGCTAAATAACTTGATTGGTCTGGCAGTATTTAAATTACATTATCTAAATAACTGCAGACTGACGTTTATCGAACGGCAAATAGGTATTAATATATATATTCATATATATATATATATTTATATTTGTATATATTACCTATAATTAGTTTTCTTATCTTAGATAAGTTACCTGCATGGCCTACTGTGCCAATGGAAGCATTTGCTGTCACTTTGCAATGGCATTGCAAATCATAATCGTTCCTTTAAATGTCTCAAAAAAAACATTTCAATTCTCTGATATTTTTTTCTTAACTAATAGCGATCGCCAAGCTAGTTTTATCCATTCACGAGAGTGACATTAATTCCGTTTCATTTATTTCGCAACAAATTATCCTAAATGGAGGGTTTAGAAAAGAAGCTAGAATATATGATATTATATATATAATAGATAATATTATATTTAATATAATATTATATTATATATAAATATAAATATTTTATATATATATTATATTTAATATATGATAAATTATATATTAAATACAAGTATATACATATATCTCGAAACTTTCTCGCTTGGCGACACACCATGCATTTGTTGTTCTGGCAGTGTTATACGTTGTAGGTGCGTAATATAATTATTTCGTTACATCCGTCGTTCTTGATACCTGGAGACTCTCTGTATATAGTAATTGCGATAAATCCGTAGAACCGTATTAATTATACGTACGACTGTTATTCACAATCGGATACCCTTATTGCTTAATAAATGGCACTGATTATTGAAATATTTATGAGTATCGTTGCTGTCTCGAATCTACAGAGTCGAATAAAGTACGTTTATTCCCTACCGCTGTCTCGGTTCTACAACGATCTAAACTAAATTCGCGTATCAAGTTCGGAGCAGTGGATCCTTCCCTACAATTGAATTCTTTACGAAAGGCAACACGTGATTTGTATTCCCATACTCCCTAGAAAATCTTTCCTTTTTCTTTCGCGTGAAATATAGATAATTGAGAGAGTGTACGTCGACCGAATATCGATTAAGGAATATTTTTTCTTTTTTTTTCGTTAAATTGATGGTGAGTTGTGCCGTTGTTGATACATATATAAAATAAGTAAAAACGCGCGCAAATTCGGAGAATGTTCTCGCGGAAGAGTCTTCCATTCACGTTATGCAAAAACAGTATATTGTCTCATACCGGGTGAATGGAGAAGGGCTTTTGTTTAAACGTCGCTATAAACGTTCAGAGTCCCACGATCGTCGTCGTCGCCAATTCGAGATTGCTTTTTATAATTAATTTGGTTTTGCTTGTGTATCGGTGAGTCTCCGAGCATTGCTAGCATATATTTTCGCGTAGGCGAGTGTACCGTATTTTGTTAGGGAGGCACATAGGGGGGTGGTTTCCTGTATGTTGGAGTAGGTTTGGGACGATTTTGTCGATTGGTGTCACGATTCGTGGCGAATGGCGGCGGCGGTTGGTACGGTTCCTCGGAGTTCTCCTTAGGCAACATCGGCACATCGGCGCCGTCCTCGGATTTCTGATACTCGGGCGGTGGAAGAGGTGGCTTTTCTTCCTTCAGAATTACGGGTGACTTATTGCCTGAAATCACGCCAAGTGTCAGAGAGACAGATATATTGCCAAACTAATATATTTCTATTAATATACTGTTAAATAATCGTTACCAGGATCCGGTTTCTCTTCCAGCTCATCCTGGAAAATCACAGGAATTCCTTTGTTCCGGAAACTCTGCCGCTCGTCATCTTGTTCACTGACACTCATCTTCCCACTACGTCTTCGCTTGTGTAACACGCATGCAATTATTCCCGCTAGAATGAGCATAGCGGCGATAATGATCGCTGGCAGGACAAAAGTGAGAAGATAATCATCATGGAACGCGCCAACGGACGTCGAATCGTCCACTGGTGGCACGTGGCTATCCGGCGAATGAACGCCCGTTAATTCACCAAGGCAGATTCCCATGGGAATCACTGTAATCTGCTTCACTGGGAATTTCAGACCCATCACATCCAACACCTCGTCTGTTACAGAACGTCGGTCATTATCGCTCTTCACAAGCACAGATCGCAGCCTGTTGACTTCGTCATGGGCACAATATGACGTAGGTAGAGTTCTGTTGTGCCATGTGATGACAGTACTGCCATTTGAGATATTGTGCAGCAAGATAGCGCTCGTGTCTCTGTCCCCATAGAGATCACGTAGTTTCTCGATAAAATTGCGCTTCTGAAGAGCAGAATGCGCGAAAGAATCGTAGGAAATATCTAGCGTCATTGAGAATTCTACTGTATGTGCCATGGGAGGTGCTGAATGAACGACGACGACCAATCCATCCGTAGCACTTGCACCTAGGAAATATTTTTAATTATTCAATTGTTATAAATGTTTCTGGTTTTAGAAAATAGAATATTCTTCTACCTTCTTTATCGACGACAACCAATTGATATTCCTTACGACCAATGTCGGTAATCATTGGCACACCGTAAAATTCTTGATTTTTGTTGTCAAATTGCAGCCACTCGTAAGGTGGAATAGGTCTTCGGTCAATAGTTAAAAGTGACATTTTCATGTTTCGTGACGATCCATCCTCGGCATCAAAGAATGTATCCTTAAAAAATATAGACAATTATCTACATTGTTGACATTGATAAAAATGATAAGAATTACAATAATAAAACACATACTTCTGGCACTTTAAATACGAGCAATTGGCCAACTGTCGCATTAACATGATCAACTTGATTCCTCGGTACCGGCGGGAAATTCATTTTCGGCTCTTCGGTAGAGACTTTTGGTATCTCGGGACGAGATATCAAATTCATATCTTCGCATTGTCCAATACCTTGAAATACGACACGCTTTACCCTGATTTCTGGAGCGAGAACTGCTTTTAGAGAAGCTGATGGATCTCCATCACTGTCGATGAGTACCTGATAATAATACATACATATTATTTTTTAAATTTGTGTAATTGTAAAAGAAAAACATAACAGCAATTCTGTGTTCTTACGCGCAATAATTTGTTTATATGTTCTCTCGGACATTCGCTACTTCTTGGAAGACTATCATTAGTCCATATGAAAATGGCTTGCTCACGATCAGCATTGATATCGATAGAACGAACTGTGATATGCTGGGTGTCACTATCTCCGTAAAGTTCAGCCAAGTTTCGGATTACCTTTTATAATCGAAAAACAATTAAAAATTAAGAAACAAAAATAGTTATCAGAATTTAGAAGATACAATAGTGTTATAATTGTACGTATTATACATATATACATTTAATACACACCTCAAGTTCCCAATCGATATCTGTTGGAAATTCGATTCGTTTATCAATTTTTAAGTAAATGCTAAATTCGTGATTGACGCTACGACTCAGTTTATGTTGTTGAACATGAATATCGAGACTATCGGTAACGTTGGCACCTTCTCTATCCATAGCAACTAGTTCATAATTCCATGTAGATATGTCATTCTCGAGAGGCCTATTGAGAGATTATAGAATAAAACATGTTCTGCTTTATCAAAGAAATAAATATAAAAAACGTCGCATAAACTTACAATCCATAGACTTCCTGGGTATGATGATTGAACTGAAGCCAGTGTGTTGTCTTGAGTGGTATACCTTGCCAGTATAAACTCAACTTCAGGTTCCTCGTGTTGCCGTCTTCAAAATCGGTGAAGGTATCGGCCGGAATGACATAACTCAATGGTTTACCGGCAGTCACTGGTATCTTCTTTAATCTCCTATCGCGTCTCGGTGGAAAGTTGACTTGGCCATACTCAATACTCTCCGTGGTAATCCGAAGTGTTGTAGTTGTTGTGGTAGTTGTAGGTGCCGCGGTAGAAGGTGTGATCGTGGTTGTGGTTGTGATCGTGCTAGTAGTGGACGGTGTTGTGCTCGATATCGTTGTGCGAAGATCCGACGTTGATGGCATCGTAGTCGTTGTCTCATTCATTACGATAGGTATAATAGTAGAAGCGCTAACATTCGTTACGATTGTAGGTGAAAGAGTAGTGGTAGTGTTAACGTCCGTGACGATGAATGTTGGTACAGTAGTCGATTCTTTCATGGAAGTCGTAGTTTGTTCCGACTAGGCGAGAAAAGATTGCATATCAAAATGCATGATAAATTATGCGTTGAGAAGAGTGGTGTAGTAATTCTATGTGAGAGAAATTTGCGTAATAACGTAGAATACATATTTAAGCTGCTATTAACGCACCGTTAATAACAGACGATTTTGATTAAGACGATAAATTTGTCTCAGCAAAGCGACAAACCGATACGCTACAGCGCGAGGAAGTTGGTGTGTATAGGCGGCGTGAACTATTATACAAATGAGAGAAGCGCTAAAAGCACGTAAGCATTACCTCTTCCGTCGTAACATTAGTAATACCGACGATCTCCGTCTCGATTTTGTCGAAGACACTAGTCTGGATAGCCGATGTGCTAAAAGGCGGCAGAGTGGTTACAGGAGGAGGAGTCGTAGTAATATCCGAAGGAACGGTTGGTAAAATGGTAACGGGTTCGGCGAGTTCCACGGGTTTCGCTTTCTCCGTCGACGATTCCTCGTTTGTGGTCTCCAATCGCGGAGATTCTATCGATGGGGCTACAGCGGTGGAGATACTAGCTGTTGCTGTTATATCGGCTGATGTGATGGTCGTTGTGGTGCTACTAGTAGAAGTTACGGTCGTTGGCGTGGCTTGGGTGGTGGTTGTAGTTGTCGTCGTAGTGGTGGAGGTAGTTGTAGTTGTTGATGGTGATGATGTAGTAAGTTCAGTGGTTCTTGTCTGCGAAATCGTTAGTAGATGCGATGTATGGCACGAAATACGAGTGGTTAGTTACGTTTGAAGGGATCAAGAAATTGTACAAGTAGAGAACTAAGTTTCAGGCTTACGTCTGCGGAAAGATTTTCGCGACACAATCTGTACAGCACACTTTTGAACGCACGTATTGCACGGAGTATACAGTTTGCGAAAACGAAATAGAGGCCAGCGATAAAATACACAATACCCAGTAGCTATTCTAAATTTTTAAAGCGCAACGATTCCCCCGCAAGCGATATGGCAAATGGCGAATGAGGAGTGCAGAAATAGGAATCTTCTTAACGTCAAATCGTAGTAGAGTCATGGTCAATCTCGAATATAAACATTGATCAAAGGGAATCAATCGCAGTGATGTTTGATTCCACAAGACACTTACCGTACTCGTAGTTTTGTTATCTAATTCACTTTGACTCATTCTCGGTATTATCTCTTGTTCATCATCTTCGCTCTGAAATGGATATATGAATAAAAAATATTCGTTGCGTTTATTGCACATTTCATGCGATTAAAAAATAAAGTATGGTTGTGATTGTGGCAAGTCACTCTATTACACTCACTTTCCAATCAATCGTCTCCTCGCCATGATGATGCCGGTGTGGATGTTTCAAATCTGGTATGAAAGTTGGCGATACTCCGAAGTTATCATCGTTATCATCTTCCTCGTTCTCCTCGTCGTAATCACCATCGTAATCGTCATCGTAACCGCCGTAATCGTCCGAATCGCCGTAATCGCCAGAGCCAGCTTCTCGTCTGTTTCTCAGAAAAGAGTTCAAGTCTGTCCTGACGCGCCATGACATCACAGGAAGCTGCAGAACTTCTGCTAGAGTACCGTCCTTTGCCTGCTCGCGTAATTGTTTCACCAACTCTGTTTGATGTTTCCATAAGTGACCGTCGCAGCCAACCTACGAACGCGCATAGATGTACCCAGTTTTTTCTCTTGATCGGCGAGATTTCAAAAAATGAGATATCGTAAAAACTGATAACAAAAAATTATGTAAAATATCGTGGTTAAATATCGTTATGCTTATACATTAAATAATCGTTTAAGAAAATTAATTTCGAATCTCACCTGCCACTGAATGGTAGTCAAATGACTTTCTTTGTTTTTGTGATGTCTAACGTTCCCGGGTCCGGTAAAGATAACAGAGGAATCCATAATGGTGGCATCCTTGATACTTTGGGAATGCATCGAGAATGCGCTCTGAAGAAAACGTAAAAAATAAAAAAATCCTATAATATATATATAATAGATACTTAAAAGACAAAGGAAATTCAATAGAACAGTCAGTTGAATAATTTTTTAATCACTTTTTTACAATACGATAAGTACGATTTCTTTCAATCTCTGAAGTACGGATTATGTCTCAAAGGAATTCAACGAGAATTTAACGATTCATATCAATATCAAATGACAGAATCGATACCGTGTGCATTCCTAGAAATCCGGCGAGATTTTCGATGGCATTCACCCTAATGGTAGGCGAGAGTTGGTCCATCCGCGCATCCAGCAGAATTGTAAGGATTGTCTGGTCCTCTCCGTCCTCGCAATGCGTCTGCAATTAGGATCGCGCTATTTCACATCAGTCGCCAATTTTCCGTTTATGCCTAACCAATATGCGAAATTTCAAAGATCGAGGTCGCCAATCGCGATATATGTAACAAGATGACACGTTATAGACGCAGCAACGTCAATTGACGTCAATCAGTTAAAGTCCACGACGAGTAATGTCTTTAAACGCAACGATGCGATTGCAACGGATGATCGCCTGACGGATTTATATCATGGCTCGGATTCTATAAATTCATCAAACGCGCGGATTTTATCGCTCGCGACTAAATTACGAATCGAAAAATATATAGCATCCGGAAAGTAAATATCTTTTCACTCATGTTTCATTCAGAACAGTTTTTCAAACGTTATTTTATTCTGTTCTTTATCAGCATCACGCAAACGACGCAGAAACGCTTTTCGCTGACGATTTAAACGTGCAATATTCACCAAAAGTTTATTCCTTTATCCACGCCTTTTTATCTTTAAGTTCTATTAATCATTAGTGAATGGAAGGCACATATAGCGGGGACCTGTTGTTCGACTTGGATAAGAAACTTGAAACGATGCCAGCGATACGTTTTCCAAGCTAACGATCCTCTCGCCAGTTCGTTGTTCGCATTCTCGTTACGTTGAGTTAACGTTTATCGATGTAACTCACCTTGCCGTCCTTATGCTTGAGTTCCTCAAACTTCTCGGGTATAACTTGCACGACGAATTGATCCTTGGCGGTGTCATGGTGCTTGCCGACAGCCGTGACGCTCAGGTGATAATTGCCGATGTCCTTCTTTGACGGCACGCCCAAGAGAGTGGAGACAGCATCATCCCAGTGCATCCATTGTGGCAAACGATCGCGATCTGCGGTCTCGTGAACCTAATGCGTTTTTAGCGTATAAAAACCATATTCCCCCGCTGCTGTTCCTCTCGAGAGGATAATTATTCGTGTAGTCTTTGCGTCGGAATATCGTGTAAACTTTTGAATTGCCTTCGCACGAATGGAAGGAGCGTGTCCCGTTGTCCGAATAATTTCAAGGACAAAGGGAAGACTAGGGCCATTCAACCTAAGAAGGATTTCCGGCGATGAGACCTGGCGATGCCAGGAGACGGCGGGGGGTAAATTGAATCGCAAATATGGATTCAACAAGAGATGTCGAGTCGGCAGGGACTCGGAGAGAGAAGAAAATGACAGATGTGAGGACAAGCAAATCAATAGCATTCAAGCAGCGGCGGGCATCGCTGATACTTGACGCTACGAGGCTCGATAAATGCGAAAGAAGGACGTTCTCAAGTAGTCTAAATCCGATGCGACTTTTATTTCGGACGCACACTGAATTACGGTATATTAAATAAGATTTTTTTCTACTCCTCGTATAAAAAGATCTTTCAATGAGATACAAACGTTTGCGTGTAATTCGCTAACACAATCGATTAGTGCTAAACATCTATCAGTAAAAGACTGCCGTATTCTCTAATCAAACATTAAAGGTGATTCTTTTTTTAGACCTGATTTTAATAATTTTCTGATTAATTCGTGAGTAAACTTAATAATTTGATAATAATGTAAAAATTGTATTTTTCCATGGTTTCCATTAAACTGATAATTTTATGAATAATTTTTGAAGTTTTTATTACTACAAACCTATTATAACTTAGTGATTAATTATAACTATAGAAAATACAATTGTTACGTTATCATCAAGTTGAGTAAGTTTAAATCACAACTGGAAATTGAAAAACCAAGCCTTAAAGTTTCAGAATTGATACGAGAAATCTTTTTGCGGAAGCCCACTTTCGAGATTTAATTTAATTTAAAATTCAAGTAACGTAGGACGGATATTTTTCTCATCAGGGACTCGTATAGTGCAGAACGGGTAGAGAGATGGTCTTCCGGTCACGTTCATGGTCGAAGAATAAGTTGCGTCGCCGAACTTACCTCATAAAAATCTACGCTTCCCGAAAAAGCTTGCCGCGGTATTTTCATCCTGAAGATGTGGCCGACCGGGATGACGGAGTCCGACACGCCCCATGCCCTTTCGACCCGAGAGGCGTGCCTTTTGCCATCACGAGACGACGATCCGTGCTCGTAACGATCGGATCGACCGTGAGACGTATGATGATTTATCAGGACGGACCCGACGGGCACGTTGTCATTGTCGTTGTCCTCACCGACGTCATCGAAGACCAGGTCGTCCTCTTGCAGACTGAGACCCAATGACAGAGGCAGCAGGAGTAGGACGCACGCGAGGATGTAAGGATGCTTCTTCATGTTTGGGGGAGTTCTCAATCACTGATATCATACCATGCTGCTACGCCTGCAACGAGTCAAGCCACGTCCATTCAGTTCGAATCACGATCGCCATGATAAATATGGAACGATGTCAGTGTCGTAATAATTAACGCGCGCGATTAAATCCGATGTAAAAATCCCGATTGCTAAAACGGGGACACGCTCTGGTGAAACGAGATCATCACGAGTTGACCCTTAAAATGTCGCGAGATCGAACGTAGCTTTCCATTCTTCGTCTCAAATTGAGATAAACGATCTCTCTTCGCCACATTGTTTGGCGCATTAAAAGACGTACGGTATAATATAACTCATGTAAATCGTATCAACGTATAGCAAATTCTAACAATAAAATAATTTGTCTGCACTGAGAAAAAAATTAAAAATTTGTGGGATATATTTAATATTCCATACTAAAATAAATCCTTATTTAAATAAGGCGAAATCAAAATTTCATTCTTAGTGAATAAATCATCTATTTTACTTTTTTTTACAGTTTTAGTAATTAGAAAAGTGAAATATATTTTATAGAAATATATATTCCGTCAATACAAATATTTTATGATAATAAATATCGAAATAGTCACAAATACAATTTGCTTTTGAATATTTCAAATTTTTTTTCATAAGTGACGAAAATTACAATTCTTATCTGAAGACAATGTGGAATTTGAAAGATCGATAATGAAATAAAATACAATCAAACGCGATGCGATTGAATAGAAAGGCGTATTGTAGCGATCGATATCAACGTTGATCAGACGTCAGCTGATAATTATTCGACACATCTGTTTAGGTTCGGCCCGAGTCTAATGAAACATTTTCGTAACCGGAGAAGCAAACATCCAATGGTGTCCAATGATAGCCAATAAACGCCTCGCCATTACTTTTTCATTTCCCTTTATCACTCGTACCATCGAGCTACCGTTTCATTAATCGGCACGGCCGAACAATGAGAAGCTGACAGTTAAGCCGTTGGTTTTCTCTCTCACAACCGGTAAACTGTCGATAAAACCGAGAGAGATTCAGTTTTATCGAAACGCGACTCGTACCTCTCACACACATATTTCGATCGCAAAACGATCGATTCGCACTATTTCGGTAACATCTGTTGAAATTGTTCGGGGAAGCCGAATAATTCGAGATAAATGGAATGGCTCGAATAATGCCTCGGATGATTTTTTCCTGGTCGGCGTCACCGCGTGACAAATCGAGCAAATTAATCGAAACGGGGACAATAGGGAGTTTACAGGGAATTCATCGTCAAGCTGGTTTAATCGCGCGGAAATTATGCATGTCGCGTGACATTTATCGTTCGATTTTCGAACTCTTCGATCGGCCGTGACAACGATAAGAAAAGTTTTCTATTAAACGCCTCCGAGGTCAATAGAAATCAGATCGCAAATCATATTTTTAGTTACCGATAATGGAAATCAAACTTTAATACGATGATTTACAACTGAGAGTGCAGAAAGGTCAGAGAAACGACCGCGATCGTTCGCATCGATTTCAAGGACCGAGAACTACGGGCGGTCTGTCAATCATGTAAGTATGTAAGAGAGTTTGGGTCGCGCATTAATCGCGCTGATGAAAACGAGGGCAACGCGATACGTTAAACTCTCGCCGGAACGAGACTGCGAAGACGGTCAACAGACCGCGAAGGTTATACAGTGGGTGTAGACAATTGAGTTTATGCCCGCATTTACATGCATTCGCACGGGGTGAGATATAGCAGTGAGCTCATTACTCCTCGCTTATACTGCGATCCGACAGCTGCCTTAAGTAAAAGTAGTGGAAGGCCGGCGCGGCGATGCGCACAAAGAAAACAGCTCCTCCATGATTTTATAATAATTCTCGTGAAGAGTCTATCACGCGACAGAACTATGAACGCAGAACTATGAACGGCTATGAGTGCTCGTTTTACGTTGCGGCAGTGTCGACAAGTTATTTATTTAACGAGTCGACTTCCCTCGCATCGCGTGACACAAATATTGAATCCTGATATCACACGACGAGCCGTGATTTTTACAGGATGAACGCACGCATGCTGACCGATCGTAGATAGGTAGATGAGCGTGTCTGGTGACAAACGGTTTAAAAGTCCGCGGAAAATGAACGCGGAAGGGGATAGGAGCGAGAATTTATCACAATAGGGATTGCAAAACGATCGCTCTCGTATGCGTCCACTCTCGCCCCGCATCGGACTTAATATGATTTCACGGTCGCAATATCGTGCAACACGAGAGAACGAATATTTATCAAAGCTTAACGATCGAATATCGCGATTGTTCGAACGCGGGAAGTATTGTTTGATTGCCCGGTGAACGCGATGTGATTTTCCTGCCTCTGGTACCTCCGGAGGATTCCAGGAATACGCTATTTAGATAAAATATATGTTCGATAATAATATATGCGTACTCCGATTACGCTGCGTGCACGTAAAAATTTATGTTGCTCGAAAAAAAGGATAAAGAATGTAAGTACTCAAATATCATTGGAAATCTGTTGGAAATATTGTAGAGAGGTACATGAAAACAATTTTTTTTGTGCTAAAGTATCTAAAAATAAATTTAGCAAGATACAGATCTGCAAACAATTCCGTTGGGTTATCGAAATAATTATGTAAGACACTCAAACTGGTTCCTACCTACTAGAATGACAAAACTTTGGTATTGCTCATCTTGCTTGAGATTCCTGCGTAATTATTTTGATGATCCAATAACATTATCTCAGATCTATATCTAACTAAATATTTAGATACTCCAGCAAAGGCTGCGTTCAACAGAAAAAGCAGCTTTGCAACTATTGCGTAACATTTAATATATCATATTAAATTATATTACATTAATAATTGATTTTATCTTATTTAATTATATAGATATATTATTAATAAACATTAATTTAATATTGTATTAATAATAATTTAATATAATATTAATATACATTAATTAATAATTATATATATTATATTATTATAATAATTCGCCTTATCCTTAGTTCCTCATCGTATTGTATATGTATATACAATGGAAATGTATCTAAACGTATAAAATTAATCATATTAAAGAATTTTACAATTTACAGTCACAAAGCTGTTTCTGCTGAATGCAGTCATTTCTTCTATGTAACCGTTCCACGCATATTTTTCACACTTTGACATATTCGACGACACATATCCTTTGACTCGCATCCGTATAATCTATTCCTCTATTCACGCGCGACAGATTTCACCGCGTGCTCGAGACCTTGTCTCGAGTCTTATACTGCGTGGTATGCAGGGCGCAAAAGCGTCGTTGCAGGTGCAACGTGCCGTCGGCGTCGCCGCGAGACACGCGTGCGATGAATGCAAGAACAGTAAGGCCGAGCCGATATATAGACGCCAGGGAGTCGAACGGAAGTGTATAAGGAACGTGGAAATCGATAGCTCCGTAATCCCGAGAAACGACGCAGCGCGGAGTACGGCGTATTCGGCGTCGCGGCTCATTGAGCACCGACCTAACACGTGTACTTTCGATTTGTTCGCAACTCAGTTTACCGCAAATCCCATGACACAAGATCTCCACCACGATATTTCTCCTATCGTGATAAAAAGGTGTCGTATTAATAGAAAATACTACATTAAATTCATTCATATATAATTAGTTATAGTAACTATAGTTTACCGCCGTTGAGTTCATTCATAAAATCGTCGCAAGCATTTTATTTCTTTTCTCGAAAGCCGCTTACATAGGCTTTCGAGTCAGTGACCTTAAACGGATTAATCGATGCTGTCCCACGCGAGCGTATCGCTCGACGATGCCCAGAGACGCGATACGAATTCTGCTCGTCGTGAACGGGAAGAGGAGCGCCGTTTACCTTTGTATAAAGATTGAGAGACGGTGAGAAGTATGAAGAGGAGCATTCTCATCAAAATATAATAATACTATAATAATATTATTTATCGCGCAAGCTACTTCGCCGAATCCCGGCGCCATGCAAGAATAAACGAGCCTGCGGTTGACTTTATGTTGATAGTTATTTGTAAAAGTTTAAACATCGTCGTCGGCGATCTGTGTGTGTGAGTGTGTACGGGGAATGAAATTTTTAAAAGACGTTGGAGCGTCGTCCTATGGATATTATCCGGTTCCCTCACGATCTAAATTTAAAGCGACAACGCAACGCCGCATGCGTAGAATTTCCTTCCTCGCGCCAGATTCTTCCGTATCTTCGAACAAATAAAGGCACACGTAAGGTAGTAAGATGTAAGCAATAGCAAATTCAAAAAATGTTGCTTTTACGTTTCACGTTTTTACTGTTTTAAGTTTTTCGTTTACGCCATACACAGTAAAGAACAAATTACTAAATCTTAAAACATCTTTCTTTGAATAGTACTAAGCAAATATTTACCTACAATAAATCTATCTATATTTATTCAATAAAAAGAATGATAGTTAAATCAAATTAATAATCTCTGTATCAAATAAGCATTGTTTACATTTAGTAAATATTTACTTAGAACTATTAAAATGTTTATTAAAATTTTTTCAGTGCAGTCTTTAATTAAAGAAAAAAATCAAAGAGCGGTGAATGAAAAAAATCTGATGTTGTGTATATAGATTTAGTTTCGAGTTTTCAAGAATGATTCCAAGTGCTAGAAAAAGAAATGATGAGCAAAAAACAGTAATCGCTGTGCACAACGAATAATAGTATCCGAAAGCGCATTGATACGCTCGGGACGACTCTAATTATAGATATCGTATCACTGGCGCATTTATCCTCGTTAGCAACGCTCTGTTGCGTAACGTAACATCGTTATGCACGTGATTCACGCTCACGGACAAGTCAACCGCGGCAGTCGGTCAATAATATCAATCGTCGTCTCCATCACATCATCTATCACATGTAACGTATTTTTTTCCTCACCGAGAAAACTCCCGCCGCGAAATGATCATAACTTTGACCGGGAAAGTATCACGCCTGCCTAACGAGTTTCTGCCTCGAGTCTCGTCGCGATAACCGCTTTTCGTGGCTCGTATACACAGGGGCCAACGTTTACATAGCCTTTATTCTTCCAGATGCTGTTGCGGCAGCCTTGGAAATACAGGCGAAGACGTTAACCCTCTTTTTACTCGATGTTGAAAACAGCATCCTGTTTTAGCGTTAATCACATGGCAAGCTTTCTACACGGAGAAAAAGTAATACTAGATTCTAGTAAATTTTATGAAATTGGCAAGTCCGTAAGGACAAAAGTGTCCACTTATGAAAAATATACTTTACTTTTCTGAGTTAAATAAGCGATTCTTTAGTCATACTATAAGATATTTTTATCGCAGTAAAATAAATTTTGTCTTGTTCGTTTTGTCTTGTACATTCTTGACATAATGATTTATTTTAATGTGATATAATTTGAATGGATTTACACTTTAAATTTCTTACGGTGGAATCTCATTCCAAGAAAATGAAAATACAATCACTCTTGAAAAAAAAAAAAATGAAAATATTTCACTTCTTGAAAAAGAGTGATAATTTTCTCTCTTTTTAGAATGAATTTTTTTCAAAGGAGTAAAATCTCATTCCAAAAAAGTGAGATTTCATTCTAAAAAGTGTGAAGATCGTCACTTTTTTTTGAAGAAGTGAAATATTTTTACTTTTTTTCAAGGATGATTACATTTTCACTCTCTTAGAGTGAAATTTCACCGTCACTGCAAAAAATTTAGATTGTACTATAATCGTAATGTATTTTTTTTAGTGTTTTTTGCTTTCAGATAAGTAAAGTTTGTCATAAATTCGGCATTATTTAAAAATAGCGAGGATATTTATTAGTCTTGCAAAGCAAAAATTAATCAATTAATTTTTCTCCATGTAGCAACAACATCGCGCGATAAGCGACGCGGATAACAAGTTCAACGAGCGATATATTTTATTCGACCAGAAATTAAACAAATGTATAACAATCCAAACACATTCACTCTACTGGTATATTGGACATTATATGGATTACTGATTGTTTATATACATATCAGTTTACTCAATCATGATTCGGATGGATTAATAAACGAACATTGTTGAATGTGTTTGAAAACAGTAACAACACGTGCAATATAACGCACCACCACGATTTCCGCTCTTGTGCTAATTCAGCGCGAATATGCGCGGCTTCGCGACAAATATTTGCGTGCGCAGCGCGAATAAGGCGCGTCGGGGCTCCTATCGCGGCGGCGACGATCTTGGCAAAGGGAAGTAACGCGATACGTCGCTTACTTGCTCGGTCTCTGCGTGTAAACTACTATATACCGAGGAGGATCTTAATTACACCAAGCGGTACAATTATGCACGGCGACAGTGACCATGAAAGTTTATGAGGCGAATTATCGGTGGATCTAAGAAATTTTTATCAAGGAGAAAAGCCATTGACGAGTTGCAAGCGAAATTTTGTTTAAGGTCAAATATGAAATGATAAAATATTCAATTATTATTTAAAGTATTATGTTGAAAGAGTATTTTTTATATGTGTATCTCATAAAACGTTTTTAGAATTATATTAACATAAAAAAAAAATAATACAATGGAATCGATTTTTTTATTTAGGAGTTTCTTAAATTAAAAATATTATATAATTTTGCTATAAGTATTTTTAAAAAAGTAGACTGCGCCAGTGAATTAAATAATTGAAAATGCTCGATCGCGACTTTTAATGAGAGAACGATGTTGTAAAAACTATGGGTTGTTAAAGTGTATTTTAAGACTTTAATGTCTCAAAGTCTTGCTAGTCATGTGCGAATTTTGTCTTGAACCGACCTGCGGCACTCTCGAGTTCTTCGAATAGAATGACAAGGAGGTTGAACTCTCACAGAGACGCGGAAACTTGAGCTAAACAAAATATTCCGTACAGTATCAAGAGAGAAAATGACTTTGGCGGAAAAGTTGGCGACTCACGTCCTGACGAAAAGAGAACAAAATGGGAAAAACGTTGAGCTTCTGAAATAAAAGAAAGTTAGGTCGGACTTTCAGTCGATTTCTTGGCCGTTTAAGCTGCAAGGGATTAATATGAAATATTTTAAAGATAATGCGCGAATGAAATATTCCGTAATTCATGCCATTAAATTACCGGAACGAAAAATTAATGCGGCGTTCGTTATGCGAAGAGCGCGACAAAATATTTGAGATCGAATTAATTTACTTCGGCCACGGAACATTCTGGGTTAACGAAAAATCATTAATGTACGTCCCTCCATCAGGAGCGACGGATGAATTAAATCATAAAGTGGATTTAATAAAGCTCGACCATGCTTAGCTTGTTTTATAAACACTCAGGAATTAACTCCTTGTCCCACAGGATAAAGTAAAACCATTCTGCACTCTCAGTCCACTTAATGCAAAATACGACGAAACGCACTGGTGTCCAGTGCTGAACAATGGTGGCTCCACAGAAGAATAACTAAAAATTTTTATAATTATATTACTAGATTACATGAAACAATTTTGCTGAAGTATTTACACGAAAGGAAAGATTAATTAAAGTATCTATTTAAAAATTTAAATATAAATATAGATTTGAAAATAATTGTGTTAGATCATCGAAATAATTATGTGCCTTGAGATAGTTACTTTACTAGAATGTCAAAACTTTTGCATGTTCATCATGCTTGAGAAGCATCTCTTCTCTTTGTAATTTCAATTCAATTAAATTATTTTCAGATCAAATTATTTTTGGTGCAATAAAATTATTTTCTGATATCTATCCAACTTGTACATACTTCGAAATCGGTTTTTCCAAAAATTAGACCAATCTCTAAAAATAGTTTATCGAATTATTAAAATATAAAGCACTCAAGCGTTGATTCCAGAATAATTACTATTAATCTTTTTGTAGGATTGCTTATCGTGTTGAATTTTCTACATAAATATTTTGATAATTTAACAAAATTATTTTAAGATTTGTATCTATCTGAATTTTCAGATATTTTGGCAAAATTATTTTTTCCGTACATGTATCAGTTTCACATACATAAAATATAATTATATTACGGAGCATAGATTCTGAGTTGACAGATTTATTTAATTCATCGTTTTCTTTTATCTTAGAATTATCGACGAATAAACTAAAGCGATATACAATATTAATATTGTGAAATAAAATAAAATAAAATTAATGTTATCGAATTATATATTATATATAAAACGGATATAAAACGGAAATGGTATTATCGAGATTCGAGAAAATTGGTAGAAAGGAATGTCGTTACAACTTCTCGCAATGTTTGCTGAATCTTGACAGATATCTTAAGGCTATTTTAGGCGTGCCAGTATAAAAGTTTCCTCGGCCCGGATCAAAGCTCCGTTAATAAAGCAATCGCGTGTTATCGCATAATAGCGGAACAACGGCTTGTATTGGACGACCTATGTGCGCGCGGACATCCTGCGTTCAAGACCTGGCTAAATTCGGCACGCCGACCGCCTCTGCATGGCATAATAATAAATTAATATCGTACCACCTCGCGTAGTGAACCACCTCCTTTTATGTCTCGGTAAAATCCGTTACACGTAAAACGAAAATTCATTACGCTCTTTATTGTGCGCGGTTACGGCGGCAGGTAACAATCAAATTACTGCCACGCTTTGGAGCGAGTGAATCGCAATGTTCAAATATTGTATCGAAAACAATAAAATACATAGATATATTTATATTACATGCAGAGAATGCTCACTGTTTTTTTACTCCTCTTTGAATTTCTCGATTGTTATAATGAACGCGATGAATAGGATCTTCGAATAGAAAAAAAGATTTCGGACAAACGGTCTTTGTGTTAACGTGGCGTGCGTAACGAGAATAATAGACAAAGAGATGAAGATCCGTTTTATTTAAAAAAAAAACTATCTCTCGAGTGGCTCTTGCGAAAGCGCTCTCTAGACATCGACGTCGCATCGTGAAGAAGACGAGCTCTTTTATGGAGGGGATATTGGACTGGTTTCCAATATGTAGGGCGAAAATATTATACTTTCCGGATGCTGGACGAAATGAAAATCGAGCCCCCGAACATCGATGAATTTCTCAGCAGCATCATACCCGCCAGTCGCTATGCAAACGTTGATGTAGTAAGTCGGGGAGGCGTTGAGGAAAAGGTTGGTCCTTTTATATCTTTTCAACATGGTTGATCGTGAACTCGGATATTGACAGACTGCATTTGCATATATTCGCGGGAATCGAGGTTCCCGAGAGAACACTCCGCGGAGGCAAATGCGAGCAAAACAGGAAAGAGAAGGAGGAAGGAAGAAGAGAAACCGAATGGACGTGACAAATGTGGAGGTCTGGAGAGAATTTTCTATTTCCGGAATAATTTTTAATCCCTTGGATAAGACTCTCTGCATAAATTAAAAGAACGTTTGCGAGCGTAGAAAACGGATGGTTTTTGGACACCTCTGAATATCTAGTTGAATATTCTTCTTGATAAAACAACGCAAATGTTTTGCTCGCTATTAATGTAAAAGAGAATAAGATAATGCAGCTTAGCTTTAATTTGTAAATACAATAGTTATTGATCGTATGAGTAAGTCGCGCGCGCGCAGGATCGGAATTTTAAATTATTTCGATAAAAATTATTCTCTAATCTAGTCTCTCTTTCTTGTAAATCAAACCAGATTGTTTTCAAATTTGCAGAAACTGGACTCAATATGTATAGCATAATTCTAACAATTTCAAAAATCCCGCATTATAACTTCATGATCAAGCAAATCAGAAAATAATCCATGTAAAATACACTCGATGTAAAATACGATATTCCATCAAATTCACAAGTTACTACTAACTCTGATGGTAAGCCTGGCGAATCATCATCGATATCCGCGTACGTGAAATATCATGATAATCCCGCATAACCCGAAACGAAGTAAAATCAGACATTAACTGGAATTGGAGTTAAGCTACTTTAGACATTATCTCGTTCGCGTTGTAGTCGATAAAAGTCACCATAATTTTTGATAGATGTCACGGAAGTTTAGTCGAAGTCGCTAAAAAAAGAAAAAAGAAGAGTCCAAATCGGTACTCGGTCCTTGAAATACGATTCAAAGATCTTCTCCGAGTTCAGACGTGTACCTTCGCGTGCGAATTGAACGGAAGACGACAAAGAGGGGAATCGACAATGTCCGGACATATCGTTGGATAAACGTACAGCCATCCCTTCGGTACTCACCGTTATTGCGAGATATTGTGCAGTTTGGCCACGTGCTCGTTGGGACAGTGGAGACAAAAAGAGGATCGCTCGCCTGGACAAATTTCCTGCTGGCCGCACACGAACGGTACAGCGGTAAATGTCACGGCTTTATTTCTATGCTGGAGGGCATAGAGAGAGAGAAATATTTGTTCTGCGCGAGTTACCCTATACGATGAAGCCGATTGAAGAGCGCGATAACTGAGACTCGACGAGCTCGAAGCGGACGTGCGGCGAATCGCAACAAACGACCGTGTAAATCGTAATTAACCCGCGAAGATTAATAGACGGATACATTTTATTTAACGGCTTAATCTTCTTCCATATGCTTCTTCCATATCCTCCGTCGCGTCGTGATTCATAAACCAATAAATGGTTGGTGTAACCGTCACTTAGAGCGACTCTCTTATATGCCCGTTGCACAATCTGTATTTGTTTAATATCCGTCGTAGTTAATCATATTTCCGAGGACTTTCGAGCAAATCTCCCGCTGATTCATCGCGAAGAGACATGCTCTCGCAAAGCCGTCGCGCGGTAGTCCTCTTCTCTGAGTATGTGCATCGAGATGGATGTCATTCCCTTGAATTTCGAGGGTGTTTGTCATTGTCCTTGAAACACGTTGAACTCTTCCTGGTAAATTTGATTTTTTACGGTTCGCTCATTTTTAACTTTTAAGGAGACAGCACCTCAAGTATGGTTATATAGTTTTCTTTTAATTTTGTTCTGAAAAAGAAAATAAAAAATACTGCTCAGAAGTTCATTATTTTTATACATTACTTTATTTCGTAATTAACTAATGAAAATTTAACTGTAATATGATATATTAATAAAACATTTTATTTATTAATATGTTAACATAAAATTTTTTTTGGATGTTCTAAATCTCTATAAACTTATGCATCTTTGAACCACTTATCTACTTAAAAGTTATTTCTCCATCGATAATGTTGAACTTTAAAAACCCAATTGATTATTTTAATTCTGGTACATTACTTAATTAACTTAATTAATAATTTTTTTATGCTTATTAGGAAAAAAGTAAGTAAAATACAATCCAGCTTCTATAACAGCAAAAAATTCATTATTGAAGCTTTCACAAGTATGTAAGATTTCAGATTTTTATACAATCTGAAACAATATAAAAATCTACACTAGAGTTCGAAAACTCAGAGTGCAAATGAAGGGTGAAAATTTCACATTGCTGAGAATTAAACTTCAAGTGCATGTCTCACAAGTGCGTCATCGCTCGTTTCTCATGCGACTTGCCATCGTCGTAGCCTTCAGAGATTTTCAACTTCTAGTTAAGAGACCTCCAGGTCGCGAAGGTTCGACCGCGCTGTGATAACAACGGCGATGTGAACTTCGTGAATAGAGGCATTGTGGGAGGCGCGGCCACCGTTCTTCAACACATTTTATGTCTTACGTCGACTCAACTGAAGTTATGTTTACGAGAAAAACGCGGTGTGTCTGGTCCTTACCAATGGTTCGTCCGTTTATTCCTTTTCGTACCTTCGGGGCCTTCGATCCGCCTTCCTTGCGCTCGCTCTTTTTCCGCCTTTTTATCACCCTCGCATTTCTTTCGCTCGCGTTTCATTCGGTACTTAGTGCCAGACTTTCTTTACCCGCTGCAATTTCCACCGTTATATTTCTTTCGCTCCATCATTGCCGTATTTCTCGTATTTCTCGCGATAATTTCACGATATACATTAAAATCATTATGTTTCGTCGGCATCAACTGATTGGTTTAGCTTTGCGCTGATATCAAATCGGTGTGCGATAACCTCGGGAGAATGGCTTAGTAATTATCGCTGGATGTCAAATAATTTTGCACGAGTTACGATCATTCATTATCACGGAACGAAGATTGAGCGGTGATTAGCCGTAAAAGCAAATGGTGCGTGAGCTAAATTGGACAGCTCGATAAAACGGGACTTCCGTTTTGTCGCTCGAACTAAATCTGTGACATGATGTCACTCATTGTTTAGTGAGACGATTAGTATTCGCTGCGAATTGTTAGCTGGAGAATATAAGCTGGAGTTGCTGTTGAAGAGCGCTCATGCAAATGTACTAGTCACATCGATCGACGTTGAAAACGTTGAAAAACTCCAAACGTCAATGAAAAAAAAGAAAAAAAAGAACGAGCACTCGTCGATGTAAAACGAAATTAATGTCGCTATTGACGTTTGCGTTTGAATACCCGTTTGTCGAGTGACGCCGATTGTGTGGGACGATTTATTTACCGTGTCGTTATTAAGTTACGCGATATACAAACGCGCGGGATGTCGCTCAACAGGACGCCGTCGTCTGGATAGTTTTCGTTCAAAAAGTCCCAATAAACCCGACGGTATCACGAGACGCAATCACGTATCGTTGCACCTTCCTTTCCCGTTTTATGCATTGTGTTAATTACCAGCGAACGAATGCCGGCGTGAATTAGCACCCGGCAGTCGTATACGCGCACTCGACGTTATTAATTCCCGTATTCCCCGCGTCTCTTCCTAATAAGTGCCATTATCGTCATCGTCATTCTCGTCGTCGTTCCCCGTTTGCGTCGCTTTGGCAAACGGAGCCTCCTCTCGGGCGCCCGGCGAGCGTCGTGTAATTAACGTAATTACTGCGGACCATAATTACCGTTCAATCGGCCGGCACTCCGCGGACAAAACGACCGTAGTGTTTCTTCTCGGAATCACGGCCTCGGCATGATCGGCGGCACATGTAAGTCGCGAGATACAAACTCGATTTCCTCCGAGGCTCTCGCAGGCCGCGCAGGCGGCCGACTTAATGCAGGTCGCCGACAAAAAACTTGACGGAGGGATGGGCCCGAGGTCCGACATGTGTTACGTGCTAATGCGCTGCTTTCACGAACAACTCGACTTGAGATCTTATGCATCGGGAAGAGCGAGGAAATGAAAGAAAAAAAAAATGAAGCAGACTCGCCCGATTGTTTCGCACTTTCGCAGAAAAGAGCTTGCCCTTCGCGCTCCCGCGAATTTTTCATGTCCCATATATAAGTATTCTCATTGCAACTAATAAAATAATGATGTCGGCTGACGCGAGAGCCCAACCAAATAAACCGTCGCGTCAGCCAATTTCGTAATCCGCAAATAGAACATTCAGCGGATACCCGCGGCATTGAATACTTCTCTCTCTGTGTGCGTGTGTGTGTGTGTGTGTGTGTGTGTGTGTGTGTGTGTGTGTGTGTGTGTGTATTATGTGTAGTATGTGAGGACGGACGTACGTTCTTAGTAGAGGTAGTGTGTCGTCCTCCTACCGTACGACGTACGGTACCGTTCTTCTTC
>NW_012130079.1:2283981-2297333 GCF_000143395.1 Atta cephalotes | reverse complement strand
CCGAACTTACGTTAACGTTACCGTACCAACTAACGTAACAACTTACTACGACGGAGTACCGTACCGGCGACTGTATACTACTCTCTCTGTGTGTGTGTGTGTGTGTGTGTGTGTGTGTGTGTGTGTGTGTGTGTGTGTGTGTGTGTGTATTATGTGGGAAATTCTGTGAGGGACAAGGCCTATTTGAGAAGGCTGAGTTGCTCCCTCGACATACGGGACCTTGTCCTTTTCTCCATCTCGAAGGATTATCCAGACCTAAGGGCATGTTCCTTCCCATTTGTCGACCCTTTATGTCTCGTCAGTGATTCCTCTTTTCTGTTCCTCCATGCGGGCCCAACCGCAATATTCCTCTCACGGCTGTGCGTACGAAGGGACTCACATAATACGTAATCTCATTTGCGCCGCAAGACCCAAGTGATCCTACAGGATCAATTCATTACCGTAGCTGCCATGAACCTGCCGAGGATACCGACGACGATGACATATATTTAACGTTATCTCCCTTCCAACTATCTGCGATGGTTTATATTGTCGCAAATTACGCATATTACGAAATATAAAAAGACAGATAATTAAAATATATATAATATATATAATACGTGTAATAACGCTCTTTAAAAAATTTATAATATCTCTCGAAAGTTGCGCGATACTCAGCACATGAAAGTTATATTTGCGGTTCTAATATTTATTTAACGAGAGAGAAAAAGAGGGAAAAATATAACGCACTACTGTATAAGTGCAGCAAGCATACCAATTATAACGTTTGCAAACGGCAACGAAGCGCCCATGCGCAGTTCGCGTGGAATGTATTATAGTATAATGTCGTTGGTCCGGCAATAGGCTTAATCAAGAGTAATAGAGCGTACCGTCCACCTATTAATAAAGTAAGTACATCTCATGGCGTGTGCCGCCAAGCACGATAATACAATAATGCAAATATTTCAGTTGTCTTACTTTTGCGTTTAAACAATACCTTCTCTAAGATTTTCCTTTAATCACTACCATTAGTCGCCTCATCTAAAACGCAGTTATACGCTACACAGTCGCGCGCTTTGTGTTAGCGTTGTAGACTCGCTAATTTTTGCGCGCGTAATGCCGTAACGAGGTTGCGTAAAATTGTCACTCCCGCGTTAATTCGATCTGCGTTGAAATTAAGGTAGGAAAGCCTAGGAAAGTTTTATATTCAAATTTTAACTTATTAATTTTAACCGATCTTTTTCGATTTCTTTCAGCTGTCATAACGAGATATTTCGATAATTCCGTCACGATCGCAGCCTACAGGGAAATTTCTTCAGCACGGATGGCTCTCGCATACGCCATCATCCATCGTGATTCATCCTTTGCTCATCCTATGCTCACGCGTCCGTCTTCTCCTTCATCTCTCTGAGAGAGAGAGAGAGAGATTGCTTACCTTCCTCAGATGCATAGCTGTGGTTGTTTTTATCACCATAGGCGATGACCTCATGTATGCAACGTCCCTGTCCCACCACGGTTAGCCAAAGAGGAACGACGCAGGCACAGCCGGTTTGCATCAACCCCCGAAAATAAATTCGCTCCCGGGCTTGTGCGAAACGACGCGTTCGTTGTTGTATAGCGCATCGCTAAAAGCATTGGCGCGCTCAAGATGCGATGGACGTTCTCTCTCGTCCCTGATATTGTCGTCGTGCATCGTCAAGCTATGCCAAAATTGACGGCGAACGCTGTCGCCGATCGTTCGCCGAGTTTCACGATGATCTTGTGACCTCATTCTCGCGCATGCAAAAGTGCGTATGACAACATCGTTGACGTCATCGCCCATTACTGTAAGTATTTCGGTAAACTTTTCGTTACTCTGTATGGTTCCGTAACGACACTTTCTCGTTTCGCTCGGGTTTTTTATGAAGTTGAACTTTCTGGCGTCGAAATGCGCAGGTATCCATGAATACCTGAGAGCTCGTCTACTGGTCTTCGACCAGTTGTAAACGGTATGGAAAAGAGAGATCGCGAGATAAGAACGGTTGTGAACGCATGTACGCGTGCGAGGAGAAATGCGGGGAGAGGTAAAAGTGGGACGATCGTCGTGTATGTTTCAGAAACAGTACCATATTTGATGCGAGTCGCTCGGGGGAATCCATGGACGAAGGAAACCGGTGAAATTTTCACGAAAGCCGCGAAACCGATCGAACGGTACCACTGTCGCTGCTGATGCTCAACGTTCCCTGTTGTGAGCAGCGTATCATTGTACGTTGAATTATCTAAAAGGCGAGAGAGTTCCGATATCGTCGAATCTACTTTGCTATTCGAGATACTTTAGAAACATCGAGATATTATATTTATTTCTGCCCAAGCGTAACAAATGATACTGCTCTGTCGCTTTTAGAAAAGTAGATCTTGCTCCTAAAACAGGAAAGGTACTATTTTCAAAGCTCACATTTTGCAGCAAACATTTTGCAGAGCAAAGTGTCACTGCGACGAGAAGCCTCGTGAAATTTATAAACTTTGACAATGAGAAATTGCAAGCGGTATAACGAAAAGAAAAATATTAGAGTGCAGTCACATTTTCCTCGAGCCAACTCGTCACCTCTCTTTCTCTCCACCGCTGCTTTCACGATATGAAATTGAGAATCGTGATGGCGGGCGTAAACTATAGGTTGCACGATACAGGAATCACGTTACAGAAGCCATTGCCCTAGCTTGACCGTGGAAAAATCGACGTGCACCGCTTACTTATCGCGATGATATCCAGAGAATAAATTTGGATTTGACAGTGATTTTATTTTCAAATGAACATTGAGAGATTTTAAAAATTCATTCCACGCTTCTCTGAGTTTGAGGTGTAAATCTACTTTTGAACTAAACATCAAATCTCGCGAATTACATTTTTTAATGGATTTACGAGAACTTTAACGTTATGAACTTTCATAACATTTCAAACTGATTTAATTCGATACATGTATATATATATATATATATATATACATAAATCGACATCACCAGTCGAGGGGCGTAACGTTGCAGAAATTCAATAAATGCGCGAGGCATCAAGCCGAATCGTTTTAACCGACGATATTTAATCACTGGCGGTGAACCGAGAGGCAAGTTTACGCACTAACAAATCTACCGAACGTTGAATCTACCCGGGGGTTGAATCAGCCGTTCCGAATTTTCGATGTGCAACCCCATCGGCTGGTGATTCCGAAACATGGAACCTTTGTTTTACCATGGCATTTCGCGTGCGTGCATACAAGCAATCTACGCTGAAAGCGCCGGAAAAATTTCAGCTCGATTCAAAGCATATCCTATTAACGATTTCTTTGTACTCGTGCACGCGCGTAGGTAAAACGCGCGTGGGTGAAATATCGGCGTGAGGCGTTGGTGGACAAGCGTAAAACGTAAACGCTTATATAAAATAAATGTACGGGACGAGAGAGAAATGGGGAAAACCAATAGACTTTGTTAGGACGATTATTGATGTCTGTCAAATAGAATAAGAAAAAAAAATGTAAAACAAAATTGATACTTTCAAGATCATCAACTCGACATTACTATAATTAACGCAATAACGTTTGATACATTATCGAGCCCAATTTACCTTTCGCCTTTCTCATTAACTTACACGTGAAGAATAACTTCGCGAGAAATGATGATAAAGAGAAGGCAATTTCCACCTTCATCGGCAACGGAATGTATATCAGCCGCGCTGTCGGTTACTGTCAAAGAGATTGAGCGACAGCGCCTCAGGAATTTCTTCATTAACGTGAGCTGACTGCGTCGAAATGTCGATACCCCCAATTTCACCCACGTCGTCGAGACAGAATGCAAACATCGGCAAATATTACAGTGTATCTTGTATGAAACACGAGTTGTGCATGTGAAATTCGAATTCGCGCAACCCTTCCCGAAATTCCGATCGCGAAAGTTTTATACGAATATAATATATAATATACGTATATAATATATAAATATAAATCTCCTGAAAATATTTAATTGTAACGTATGAAATATTTCAAGAAAAAATTTTTTTCTATATCTTGCAATAGTTATACGTGTTCATTTAAAGAGTTGACTGGTAATCGTGAGTCACTTATCGTGAGTTTACCTTCCTTTACATGCTTATCCTATTATCACTCGCGATAAGATTTCGTTCATGCTGAAACTCATAAAATATACGTGCCTCTGGGGAGCGATCATCAATCTACCGGAATGAGTTAGAATTATATTAATAAACCTGCGTCACGTAGAGATGCATATAAACGCCATAGACGTAGAGAAACTACGGCGCTTTAACATACATTCGCATGCATTCAACTTCTAAGCTCATTCATAACTTCTTGAATCAAGAAGTCCATTCAGAAGTGCATTCGGTGCGCACAATATTACATTGCCTCCCATTTTGGTGTGAATCAATATACATTCGCTTCACCATGCCACTGTATCGAAAAGCATTTTTTAGAAACGATTCGCGAGAGAGCGATTGTCAATTATTATACTGGCGTCCCAGATCTATCGAAAACTTATTAACAATCAATTTCCGGTGCGAGATACACCATTTTTTTTTTGTAATATTAAATAAAATATTATTTTTCTCTTAAACAATGACGAATAAAACGAAATACAATAAATATGTAGATCGATTAGCAAATAAACAAAATTGTAAAGTTCGTAACTTGTTCTCAAAAGAACTGCATTTGTACTGCATTGAAAGAAAAATGTACTAAATTTTAATAAATATTTGTTTGAATATTTGTTTGAATATTTTAATAAATATTTAAGTGAATATTTACTAAATGTAAACATGTATTTATTTGACACAAGAAATTAATTTTGTGTATTTCAACTATTATTTTTTATTTAGTAAATATTAGTAAATATTTTTTCCGTATAAATAAATTTTATATTAGTGTTATTTAAATAATTATTTATTAGAATTTACTACATTTTTCTCTCGATGTACAAACTTTGATCGGAATGCTTATTAGAGTTTATGCAGTAACGAAACTTTATGCAGTATTTTTACAGACAGCTTCTTGTTAGCAGTAAGATTTATGAGAAATAGTAGATATTTGAAAAATGATCGTTCGTTTTATGATACGCATAGAATTACAATTCCAGTCATAAATTCTTATCTTATAAATCTTACGAGAATAAGTTACGAGAATAAGTTATCATCAAGAATTCTACTTAAAGCCGATTCATTAGTTATCAATATTTAATAATATAAAAAAAAATTATGAATTTAAACCGATGAGAATAACTCTAATTAAATAAAAAGAAATTCTATCTTCAGTCAAAATGGATCTTAGTGCTTAAATATTTATTATTTTATAATACAAATTTCACGTTTATCACACGAAATCAATTAATTAGTGCGGACATAATGAAAAATTGATGCGCATAGAATTACAATTCGAGTCATAAATTCTTATAAATCTTACGAGAATAAGTTATCCGCGAGAATTCTGCTTAAAAGATGACTGATTAGTTATTAATATTTAACGATATAAAAAAAAGCAATTATGAATTTAAACTGATGAGAATAAATCTAATTACATAAAAAGAAATTTTATATTCCGTCAAAATGGATCTTAGTGTTTAAATATTTATAATAATATTTTATAATACAATATTATAATCAAATTTAATTTCTCGTCTATCACGTGAAATCAATTGATTAGCATGGACATGATGAGAAATCTTGCAAATTACTGCCGCGTACTTAATTATCTAAATTCATTGATCATATGAACATCCGTTAGGATTACAGCTTGATAGAGTGCCTTAACAAGCAATGCCAATATTTTGCTTGCAGAAAGATTTACGACTAAGAAGCACATGCGCGCGCGCGAAATATATTTATCGATCTTCGCGCGAGAATTATTACCACCGCAGCTCGCGTATTGCCGGAGGGAAGAGAAATGGATTTCTAAGTGTCGCGATAATTGACTCTGATGTGTACCACACCTGCCTCACGACGTGTCGCGAGTCTTTGTTTTTTTCGGGGACAAATTGTAGCAATGTAATCAATCGTAAATTCAATCGATCGAGAGAGAGAGAGAGAGAGAGAGAGAGAGAGAGAGAGAGAGAGAGAGAGACAGATAGAGACGACCCGAAAAGAAAAATACTCGAATAAAGGTAGAAATTACTTCTTTGCTCTTGATAGTCACTCCAATTTAAAATCGACGACAATCAGTCCAGCGGAGTTCATTGAAATTCCTGGAGCTCATCCGGTTCGCTCCGGTTTGCCCGGGAAAAATGACAAGCTCCAGCGGGATCTGTAATAATCCCGGTAATCTAGCGGATCGAGAATGATTCCGCTAAAGAATTTCCTGTCTGTCGAAATTCGGACCATTTCTCGATGCGCGCAAACAATTGCTCATTTATGGACGCACTTTACATCGCTCTTTTTCATATACAATGTACAACGCAATATGCTATGCATTCGACATTTATCGTGGCTTATTCGGAGGCTTATTTAGGAGGTAACGTAAAATACGGACGGCAGTCTCATGTTCGACGTGACGGATTTTCTAAAGAGGTAAAGGGAAAATAAAACGACGCCCATTTCGACGAGATATATTCGCGTTCTCTTTCCTTTTTTTCGTCATCCTTAATATTACGTGTATTTTTTTACTCGGCAGAATCACCATCGAAATATCATGCCTGTCCGACTTTTGTTTCTTTTTATATAAAATAGTGACTGAATTATAATAAGTAAATAAGTACAAGTAAATGGGGCTATAGTTATCTCGCCTCATTAAGTCATCGCATAATAATACCCACCCTTGTTATGTACCTTTCAACTTTATCATGTCCGATAACGAGTTACCGTCGCGTCCTCGTTTAAAAAAAACTTCGTTTTGACGCAGAGGAAATTTTTCCAATTTTAATTTACGGAGCATCCGAGGATCGTGGATAACATTTTATTCGCTTTCGGAATGAAATGTTATCCGTCGTCGACTCATAATTTTACGCTGAGGGAATGCTGTCGACGAATAAAATACCGCGGAGAAAATACATCCGTAAGATTCGTGTTCGAATTAGCGTATATTCGAACAAGACTTCGACGCTCACTGCCAGAATGTTGAACGCGAATGAGATACGTGTATGTTCGTTCGAATAGCCCGAAGAAAAACAAGGTCGCCTTTGTGCGAGCGGAAGTTGGAATGAAGAAGGGTGGGTGCGACTTCCTTCGGAACCCTTGTCGATCTCTAGATACTGAACACGAGATGACACACGAGAACAAGTTCTGCAACAAATTAATGTGTCCCTCCGCATTCGTTAATTTTGCTCATTTGCTTTTCTTTCTTTTCCCACAATGTCGTGACTCTGTTCCACATTTGAAAATATTGTAACGCACTGCTTGGGATAATATCACCAGCTTGGGTGTATCTCCGGTGGAACTATTCAAACCTTTATCTCACGTAATATCACATAAGCCCGTCATGTTTTATCGTACGCTCGGAAACTTTGTATGTTCTTCAATACGATAAATATACGTTATCGTAATGAGTATCACGATAATCATTTGCACTCCAAGTACATCTCCGAGGAGAGTCTGCCAGGCGGATCGGATAAATTTGATGTGCAAACAATTAAACGCTATACGCTCATCAAGAGATAAACCCAGCGGTTGTTGTAAATAACAATAATTTTCATATTTCAAATACTAATTTAATAAAATGATAAATTAACGCAATCGCTGGATGTTATTTGCAAAATATACATAAGTAAGCAAAATATCCTTCTAATAAATTAATTAATTAATCCGCATGGTATTATACATATTTTAATGTTATGTATACAATAAATTGATTATAAAGTATACGTTATATTTATTATTCCATTTTATAGAAAAGTATTTTATTTATAAATCAATATTCGCGGCAGCACTCAAATGGAAACCAATATTTCGAAAAAAGAAGGAAAACGAAGAAATAAAGAGAATCGCAATGAAAATCACACTGGTAGAATTTGACGATCGCGTGCAAATAAGCTCCAATTTCAATATTCCACTGAAAAAATTTCTAATTGAAAATAGACAAAGAAGATATTGATAATATCAATCAGAATTCCGGTTACCTCAATTATAATAGATTTATTCAGAAAATTTTGATTTGTTCATTTTCACAACATAAAGATTTTCTTTATTAAAATACCTATTTAATATATTTAATATAATAAATTTAATTAGACAGAATTGAAAATAATTTTGATGGACTGTCAAAATAATTTTGCAGGAATCTCAAGCATAATGAATAATAATACACAAAGTTTTGACAGTTTGAGCATCCTATACAATTATTTTGATAATCCATAAACAAAATTAATTTCAGATTTGTATCTAGCTTAAATTTTAGATACTTTAGCAAAAAGGGAACAGATAGGAACGCAAGGATGACTCCATTTTCTATTCGACCGATCACATCTTAAAAGGAGAGGGAGATTGATTATCTTCACGCTACCTTTTTCTCATTTTTGTTCACATTTGAGATACACATTTTAGATACGGATGGCACAATCCACACATTATATCTTTCAGAATTCCAATAAGTGGAATCAGACTCTTTTTTTCCGGTACCGAATTTTTTTTGTCTCGAGAAAAGCAGAGCTTATCGAAGTAACAGTTAATTCAAAAATGGAACGATCTGAATTTTAGGGTCTCTAACATTCAATGTTGTTCGCGCGGCTTCTCCACTCCGTGAGGCTTTTATTTGTCGGATACCCATTCTTCTTCTGCCAAGTTGTCGCGTCCGACAGCGCGGGACGAATATCCGCCTCCGTCGCGTTCCATTTTCCATTTAAGCCCGTAAATGGGACACGCTCGACCGCCGGTCGGGTTAATTAATCGTGACCAGGATGCGGGTGTTGCACCGTGCGAAAAATATGTCCTACAACCCCCCGCGCTCCTCCCCTGTGGCGGTCGCGAAGTTGTTCCGGAGAGCGGAAGGAGGAGGCGGAAAAAAAAAACACATAACGTTATTTTATTGCGGCATGGGGGGAAAAATATTCGCAGCGATTCGTTCCGCCCGGAACGGGCGGAAAGATATTGGCGATAAGCATCGGTGCGGAAGTTGCGCGTGGACGGAAATGTATTCGCTGCCTATGCGAAGTATCCGCGCTCCATTAATACAGTAATAATTTCGATTACTACGTAGGAATAGAAGGGAGAAGTAAAAAAAATAAGCGCATTAAAATTCTCCGATGAATACTGCGTGCAATATGCTATGCGAACACAGTGTAAGAAAATACATCAATCACTATAAGCCAATACTTGTAGCTCTCGAAGAAGGTAATTTCTCGATGCATCCTGAAACCTCGTATCCTGAAACCTGCGATAAATTTCCATATATACGCGAGTCACTCCGTAAAACGCTAGGACCGGCATTATCAAGAGGACACCGTTAACGGTAAATGCCGCTGAAATGCCATTAGCCTGCCACCTCTTCGAAAGTTGCTGCAGTCTGAGGAAAGAATACGGTATGCTACGCGACGAAAGTTTTCGGAGCAGAGGCAGTAATTTCTCGCGGAATTAAACGGCCCACTTTTAAGAAGTTCGCTCATGTAACGTACACATATATATTCCGCAATGTACGTATTACGCAAGATACACCAACTAGGTCGTGATATTTTATACATACAGTAACGTTATGGAGTTTTTAATTAACTGGTGTCCACTATCATATTAATCTGAGGAAAATATAGAGAAATAATATATAATTAGATAAAATATTATAATCATAAAACGAGTAAATTTTTTTTAACAACACTGGGAAAAATGTTTTATTTTCTGAAAGTTTGTTGTAACAACACAAAAATTCGGTTAAAATATAATCGAACGAAAATATTTGGTTTTAAAACGTACAGAACAAAACTGTAATTTTATGCAAACTAAACTGTTTAGTTGGTACAAACTAATACGTATTTTCGTTACAAAATAGAAAAATTTTGAATCGCAGAAATACTTAAATTTTATATATGTTATATAAGTTTATATATATATATATATGTTATATATGTATATAAACATATATAAACAAAATATTTGGTTAAATGCCTAAACTAAAGCACTAAATTTTTTTTCCTATAATATATTATTCGAAACAAGATTGTTACGAATTGTTACGCATTCAACAATCGTATAGTGGATATTCTTCACAGCACGTCGCTACGAATATATGTCTTTTCATAGATCGGACCTCCAATCTGACATGATATATTATGGTGCGTATCAAAAAGAGCGTGCATTAAGAGGATCCGCGCTATATAACTCATGGAGGATCGGGTGAGGTCAGTATGCCTCTAATGAGTCTTAATGAACGAGCGTGAGAGAGCTGGCTGCACGTCGATGGCTTTTCATTAATGTTCATTGTACGAGAGATAAGAATATTGCCCAGAGGGTCTTTCCGCGGAAGGCGAAAAATCGTCCCGGTTAAATCGAAATTAACGAGGCGGACTCGCGTCGAAGGTACAGAACGGAGCGATTAATTCGCCGAACGGTTAAATTTCTGTAAGTGCCCCTCGGGATATTTTCCTCGAACAAACTGAACGGTCTCAACGAGATTTCCCTATTGATGTATGCGGCGCCAGGAAACGCTATTTCAAACGGATTCGCTGACAAGATAATCGATAAGTCAATATGATTAAAGCTTGAAGGAACGATCATGCTTGATGTAATAAATATAGAGATAAAGAGAGAAAAAGGTAGAGAGGAGGCTTTTATCTTATCGCGAAATTCAAGTGAGGGAGAGGATCAGGGATAGCGTTCATTGTGAATGGAGCGTAGGAGAAATGTAGCAGAGAGGGCTCTGGCATTAGAGCGAATCGGCTGATAGTACTGTAAAGCTACATCAATGATGACGTTTTATGCGGGTACGAGATGATCAAATTACACGATACCATTACGGTCCGTTACATAAATCGTGCAAACAATTGATTGGTAATTTCTCAACGGTAATTCTTAACAGTCTGTAAATTAATAAAATAATGATCTTTGGATATGCGCTCCTGTATGAGATAAACAAGACTGTCACGAATCTCCATCCTAAAATTTCACAACTTTTCATTTAGGGTTGCCAGCGATTAACGAAATCAACATTTAGCCACTGCTACGACTGTCAACCAACTGGGTCATAACTGACAAATGACTGGCTGTTAAACGACGGCCAAAGTTCTGTCGGTCAGTACTTGAATTATGGCAACACAGAAAAAAAATTAATCGAGTGGTACAGCAAATCTATAATTTACTACGCGAATTCAACATCGATAGCATAAGAAGATTTGATGGTTTAACAAATCGCTAATGTTATTCAGCTGTCAACTTGGCTATTTTTAACATAGAAAATTGACTGTCTGTATATTACGATTGTAGATTTGCTGAATCAGTGAAGTTTTCAGCTGTGTTTTTTTCCGTGAAGCAATATTGAGCTGATATAAAATCCTATATGGGTTTCCCATCACAAAATTTCATTTTATCTGACTTTCAATAATATTTTAATTTTAAATATTTTTAAATATTTTCGTCCTGATTTAAAGATCGTTAAACTGAGAGATTTGACGTAGCAATACAAATTACTATTGACAAATTACTATTGTTAATACTGCTTGTTTTTAATTGTTAAGTTGATAGTATTCTAAAATTGCGTAGGTGTGATGTATATGTATATATTTAGGTACCTTTACATGGCAGCGTCGAGCGTCGAGCATCGTAAGCTTGTTACTCATTAATTTTGATCACGTGATCTGTTTTTATGAACAGTGAGCTCATGTTAATTTAACATTTTAAATTTCTTTATAATTGTTCAGAAAATTTTGCAAAATTTCTGATTTTTTCCTGAATTTCCTGACTGTTTTCCATTTCTCTGATTTCCAATTTTGTAGCAACCCTGAATAATATAACAATAATTCTTCTACAATTTTAAGCGAATCTGCAATCGCGCGTGTCAGAAACAGAATCCACGATTAGGTTTCGCGGATTCGGCGATTTGATCGACAGGAATGTCCGCGAATGTTTTACCGAACGATAGAAATCGGTTATCGGGAGATCACGGGAAAACGAAGGAATAATGGATTTGGAAATACAACGGAGATTCTTCATCATATCGCAGGACACGCGGATCTCGCTATTGGCAAAAAAAGTTCGATGCCGGACGGATTTCTTTCTTCGACCGAACAAAGAGTTCGATTCATCGTTCGGGTCAGCGCGGAAAAAGGAACGTGAGGAACACATTCACATCAGCAGGTCGAGATGGTCATCATTCTTCTTTTTTCATCACAATTGACTTCCTTGAAATTTCTGGATCCTTTCTCGCAACTTTCCATCCTTTTTTTTCAAACGTATCTGAAGATACGAGGGATCCCCGAAGGACCTTCGAGGACCGTAAGTACACGCAGGTAACTTCTCACCGAGCGGCGAGAATCCAGAGAGCGAAATGTCGTAAAGCGTGTTTAAACTTTCGGACAGCAGAGAACTATCGTATCTGTGCTATCGACAGTTGCAACGATGCTTCCTACGATAACTTTGTCTACGAATTTAACGGCATAAAAATCGCTGGCCAATCAGACGCCAGCGCGATTGGGATAGGAATAGACATAGCACAGCTTCTGGTCGGCGGAGTCAACATAATTTTTGACTGCGATTAAAAATTTATACATTCACTCAAGATAACGCCAACGTGGCAAAACGGCGCGGAAAAACGATTCGTCTTTGTAGGCGCGTCGGCGATGGCAGCGTGCACCACCGCTTATGGTAATATTTCGTGCATCGCGCGGCATGCATAATTCAGCCAGAACTCGAAATTTATGCAGTGGGCGCGAGAGGAAACGGTCGTAATGTAAGACGGGCGACCGACTCTCGTGTGTCGCCTGCTCTAAACGCCGGAGAACGTTCTGCAGCTATGCATCATCGATGAGGTATAAACGTAAGGACGGCCTCTACGAACTTCAGAAATGCCTTTTGACGGGACGATCGTCCCGGTGAATAGCAACGAGATCTTCTCGCTCGCCTCTCCGAAAGCAATCTCGGGTAAACTCACTTCAACGGAATGTTAATTTGTGGGTTTCGTTAGGAATTTGTGGAAAGCCACGATAAATAATCTACGTCGACATTTTTATCGCGGATAATTCGGCTGTAAATTGCGAGAGAGACATCCTGCGCATGCACGCATATATTTCCCTAATGGAGATATGATGCCATCGTCGAGTTTTAATAATTAAACATTTATTAATACCAACGGGCGTTTCGCCAAAGTTAGTGATGGTCACTGTTAATGCCGTAATTTTCATATTCATTTTTACGTAATGCACGCAAAAATAAATATTAACGTTTTTCATGTAATCTTATCATCTTCCTTCTCCGTCTCTCTCTCTCTCTC
>NW_012130079.1:2280965-2282928 GCF_000143395.1 Atta cephalotes | reverse complement strand
TATCTCTCTCTCTCTCTCTCTCTCTCTCTCTCTCTCTCTCTCTCTCTCCTTTTTTCTTTTAAAAAGTATATTCGCGAGCAATGCACCAGGGAGTTCGTATTAAATCAGCCGGCTCGAATTAATTCGGTAAGGAAGAAACTCGTTAACAGCGTCAAGCATAACGGCCTTCCTCCCTTCCCCTCCCTTCCCTCGCAGCTTTTAATTTCACTTCGAAGAGAAAGAAAAAAAAGGAGTTTGGTAAAACTTGTGTGTTAACTTCCGACGCAAGAAGTTCCCTCGATCCGCTCCACCTTGCATGGGAAGAACATTTCGTGTTGCCGCAGCATCGTGATTCGCCCCGAGCGACCCAACACTCCCGATTCGCTTCTCCGACCTAGCTCTCACTTTCTGCCCTCCGTTCCGCGAAATCCCTCCCTGCTGTCCTCCTCAAAACCCCGATCCCTCCCCCGTCTTCCCACGCGTTCGATCGCGCAAGATTCACCGTCGACGAAATTAGCCTCGGTAAAATGCGGGGAACATTTGCACCCTAAAAGAGCCCTGCTGTTCGGAAGAACGATCTGTGGTTACATTTCCATCTACCGTTATTGGTCCCCATATCTGAATATTAATACGCTGCATTTTTATTACAATAACAAATACGAAGGAACGAGTATTATGATTCGTGATTAAATAATATCGACACAATTGAAGCTCGTGATCAGAGATTAGAACGTCGAGTATCAACAATCGAAAGCGGAGTCCGATTTCGACATTGCAATAATCACAAGATAATCATGAGATAACGAGGATTGAGTAACAAGCCTCGCCAAGACGGTCGATTTACGGCAATTCGATTCGTAGTTCTTGCGCATTTACCTGAGAATGTCAAATTCGATTCGCAGTTCTTGTTCATTTACCTGAGAGCATCAAGAGTCCTACTCGCTCCTACCTATCGTATAGATCTCTAGACCTTCCGGCTAAGCGGATTGCCTAGCGTCGTGATCGGGAATTCTCTTTGTTGCGGCGAGAGCGGATCTGCCGAGTGTTCCTCCCCGTCTCCCGTCCGAACAGAATTCGTAGCGCGTCGGCGGAAACGAAAGTAAGAGCGACGCGTTGGAAGAGACACAACGCGACGCCAGGGGCGTACAGTACGAGTTATAATGATGTGCCGGATCAACAAAACGCTCTGGTCTCTCTCGCGTGCGATCGGCCGCTACTGTTGCTGTCGCGGAATCCGATTCGCGAACCGGCTCTCTCTCACCTAACCTGAACGCGACTCGCAAGTCTCCTCTCCTCTCCTCTCCTCTCTCTTCGCCTCGCTCGCACGCTCGACCGGTGTATCGCCGTCAGGTGTATCGCACTCACCTTGTATCGGTGCGCAGGTGTTCCGCCAGGGACGACGATGACGACGGCGACGATGGTGGGTACGACGAGTCCTTACCGTTTAAAGAAAAGAGCTTGCGACACCGGCGGCGAGCGACTCCCCCGCACGCCTCCGTATTCTATCCTCGTGCGGAAACCGCACCGTGGTTGAAAACCGGGGGCAGGGAAAAAAATGCCGGGCAAGAGACGGCGAGCGGTCCGGAGCGCACGACGACGCGTCGGCGCGCGCGACGAGTGAAAGGTAGATAACGAATAAGAAATGTATTATATACGTGTGACACTACTGAACGCGAGAAACGCAAGGAACGACGACCGCACGAAGACGACGACGGCGGCGGCGACGGCGACACCGCGACAAAACCGCCTTAACCGCTGGGCGCGTACTGTACAGAACGAACGGACGACGGCAGTATGGCGCCCGGCGGGACTTCCCCGCACCTCGCACTCCCTTCTTCGGCAACCCCCACTCGTCGCCACGCTGTCGACTATTGTTATCTCCGTCTCACTCCCACGCTGCAGTTCGCCATCTCGCTTCACTTCGCGAATTGCCACGCTGTACAGCATCTGCTCTCTCTCTCTCTCTCTCCTCCCCTCCCTCCTC
>NW_012130079.1:2269353-2280945 GCF_000143395.1 Atta cephalotes | reverse complement strand
CTTCTTCTTCTTCTTCTTACTCTCTCTCTCTCTCTCTCTCTCTCTCTCTCTCTCTCTCTCTCTCTCTCTCTCTCTCTCTCTTTCACCGCTTTTCTCCCGCTATCGACTCTCTCACTATCGATGACGATATCCTTCTCTCTCTCCCATTTGCAGTTCAGCCGATCCCACTTCGGTCTTGATTAAGGGAGCAGGAGAAAATCCTCGTACGTACGCGTGTGCGTGTGTATTATTTTTTTCTATATACGTGCATCAGGCGATACTTTCCGTCGACACCGCCGGTGACGGGCCAATCGACATGCGATCAGAGCACTGTCCTCCGAGGTCGCGCGACCAGACCGTGTGCTCTCTTCCTCTCCCTCCGTGGACTACGCTGGGAAACGTGGGCGAGATTAATATTAGATCGATTGTCGTTAATAACATCTCCGACGCTATGTCACGGCACGGCGCTATTTATCGCCAGCCGGGTGCAACAACCATTGTCATCGACGCGATGCATCGCGGGATTTCGCCGGAGCGCATGTTGCACGTAAATTTTCTTCTCTTCTCTCTCTCTCTCTCTCTCTCTCTCTTTTCATTTTCAACAACAATTCGCCCGAGCGTAAACCAACAAATCAATCAATCGGTAAACATGCATATTTCCATGTTGCTCGCATCGTCGGGATAGAAACACGCAATGCGCGTTCCTAAAACAGCGAAACGTATCGCTGAAGTCAAATGCAATCTTTTTTTTAACACCGGACGAAATTAATTGTAGAACATCATGAGACGATCATGGGACAATGTGAGTTGCGATGATTGACGTGTAACTGTTCATTTTACATGAGTTTTTGTTGCAAATTTTATCAGATGCATTGAGACTTTTTAGTATTAATTCCTTCAAACATGCGATTTTAATGGGATCATATTAAAAATTTAATTGTTTTAAATTGAATTTTTAAGAGTATTTTTAAATAATTCATACTAAGAGAATTAATTTTTCTCAAAATTTTGACTAATTTTCTAACATGTACGTTATCGTGTGAATGTTGATCTCAGATGGTATCGATAAAATAAAATAATTTCAACGGCTAATGTTTTCAAATTTGATGTACATTATAATGTATACGGGATCTGAAGGAGTTACGCGATGGGATTATTTATCGTTGTCATTGGCGACGTGTAATACCCGCTATCATACCGGAGCCGACTCGTTTCTTGACAAGAGCGACCGTTTTTATATCTTCGTCGACGCAAACGTCGCGCCTCTCAAGGGCGAGAGTGACGTTGTGTCACTCACGCGAAAGAGTTCACGTTTTGTGGAAAAGCGCGAATGATTATGCAAGAAGATTAAAAAGGTATCGAACGCATGAATTTCTACGAAAGAGACATATTTTTAAGAGATATCCTTGATAAATTCGTACGTTCGTTATTAAACTCGATGCCACAGTACTATTTAGCATCTCCGTTATAAATGCCACTTTGGGATAAACTTCAAAGAGCCTCTTAATCAGTTCATGAACTTTTCCAATAAGATCTTTAACCGCCGTCCTCCACGTTCATTGTTCAACGAGCTTAACAACTTTTGCAACGCCGGAAATTATTACTATAAATTTCCACCGGCTGACCTTTCGTTTGATAAAACGCGTTTCGCTCTGTTGGTGGGATGCAAAGAGAGATATGCAGCATGAGCGCGCGCGCGCGCGAAAATGCTGCACCGACGAAACGAACGGGAAATGACATTAACGTTAAATTAACTACCGTGAACTTCTGCGCATTTTATATTTTCCGATATGTCACCGGTGCGGTGATACAGTCGCAGATGCTATAAACAATGATAATTTTGATTAATATTTAGTCAGTGAAACGCAGATGCGATGTACGATGTACATTTTTGACAAAAAAAATTCTGGCAAAATTATTTAATCTTTAATACATACACAGTGGATCATTCGTAATTCTTTTCTTTGAAATACTAGGAGTATTTCTTGGCTTGGCTAAATATTAATTTCCTTCCATTCCTTTTTTTTAAACACAGCCTTACAAATACTTTCTAAATATATCAAGGTATAACATATAAAAATCACTTAATTTCTGTACAAAAATATTTTGCATTTATATTAAAAATGATCCATTCTATGTTTGTTAAAATTTTGTGCTGAATTTTCAATATATTTGAATGTTAATTTAATATAATGTGATTATATCATTTGCATATTTTATGTAAATTGATATTCAATATTTCTTAGTGTTAAAATAACATAATTTACGAATAAATGAATAAATAATATAAAATGTATTTTAAAATATAAATTTTAAGATAAACAAGTAAAATATCTGTTAATTTAACATTATAAATGTAATTTTACTGAAAAAATATATTTCCACAGTTTGTTTACAGTTACATTTTTATTTTTATTTTTTATATAATATTTTATTTACTTTCTAACGTATTTATCTTTTGTTAACTTAACACAAAAATTTGAGTGGACCGTTGAAGACATGTATTAAATTTAATATAATAAATTGTCCAACTGTGTATTCTTGTAGAAATGAATAAAAATTAACCTAGATGTGATGACGTATCGTGTGTAATAAAAAAAAAACAGGATAATCGTGTGTTCTTTTATAAAAGATCAATCGAAAATAAATTAATAAATTATCGAGATTGTTTCTTTCATTAATTGCTCAGCTTTCAATGTTCAACATTATGCAACGCAGACGCACGTTCTAAATATAAATTTGCCGCTTCTGGCCCGAAGCGATTCCGCGTGAGCGTGTGGGCGATAAACGAGTTTCGATAGATGCCAGTCGCGAGAGGTGAGCGACGATAACGCGGCGCGAGAGCAATTAGTTTAAACGGCAAACGTATTTTAAACGGCAAGCGACATTAACACGGAAATATCGTCGTTCGCCGTTACGAGAAGCGCATAAATATAGCTGGGGACGTGTATGATGTGCGTTCATAGGCACGCGAATAAAGGGAACAAAATCTTGAAAAAACATCACTAGCCCCTTCGGCGCTTCTTGCAACTTTGCGGAGATAAGTTTTTCACGACCCTTAATGCTCTCGTGGGTCATAAAATTCATATCGCGTGCCGGGAATACCAACGACTTGACCGTTGACGACCGAACATCAGGATCGTTCTTTTTTTTCTCTCTCGCTTCCTGCGACTCTAAGAATTTCAAGAACGAGGTCGATTGTCTGTATCAGTTGAGATGAAGAACGTTGCTTTTAATAGATAGAATTAAACGCGCAAAGAGCGATCTTCCCTTTAATTGTGTATATTGCGCACTACTCGATTTAACGAATAACTTGATAGATAGATTCTAGATAGATTAAATATCGAACTTAGGATGATCCTCAGCTACTCGCGAGATGATTAACTTATCGATTTTCCACAAAGGAGATGATGTATTCTTAATAAAGTGGTACATAAAGTTACGTGTGTAATCTCACGCTCGATTTTCCTTACTTGATATTTTTCTCGTGGCGGTGCATTTTACGGAAGTTATGTGTCGGGAGATATTGATTCTGGCGAAGGAATAGTATATCCTGCCGAATATTCTGTCGGATGTTACGTTTAACCTTTTAAAATTGATGGTGGATTATTGGACTCATTCATATATTCATGTTGCATCTACATATGAATTATTGTCATTAAAATAAATTTAGTATTTATTCTTTTCATACGAGAAATTAGATATGTTATTTTGATTCCTTAAAATTGATTAATGCTTTTTAACTTTTCAAGGGCGAGTGTTACATATTTACAATATGTTATTATATGTATATTTTCATTTTTTAATTAAATTCAAGGGAAATTCGGAATTTGTATAAATTTGTATAAATTAATTATATTTAGGAAATAAAGATAAAAATAAAGATAAAAATATATGTAGCGTTAAACACTGAAATATAATGCTTCTAGAAAGACTATATATAAATATATATGTGCATAAATAATGCAAATACCGATACATTCTTAATTTACAAGTCACTTTTTTAATAAAAGCAGTAAAAAAATATTTTTTTTGTTTCTAGAGAGTCAAAATAAAAATAGTTTCAAGAAGTTTTATAATTCAACAATAAAATCAAACATAAATAAATTATTTATATTGTATTTATATTGTATTTGACTTTCGCATTAAAGAGGATTCAACTCTAGAGTCGAAATCTAGAGTCGTTTGCAGTTAACTTCGTATATATTCTAATAATATAATGAATTATATCTATATTTTTTGCCTTGTAAATATATTATTTACATATTAATTGTGGGAATTGCCTTATACAGGCAATTTATTTATACAGGCAATATATTTAATGCTTTTTAGTTAACATAAATTAAATGAATCTCAAACTTCGTCGATGTAAAACTATGTAAAACAAATTTTGACGGCTTCAAAGGATTAACATTGCGATTCTTAGAGGAAGATCTTTAATATTTATCTAACAATGTATATCATCATTTCTGAAAACAGATAATTAACAGTCGCTATTCCTTCTTTCTTTTAATTTGCGCAATAAGATGAAACGTAATATCGAGAAAGGTAAAATTGCAGCTGCAAAGGAAACGATGGACGAGCGAAACAAGAGGCGCTCCAGGAGATTCTTTGACTCGCCATGACCAGCCCCTTTCATCTCTATGGATGCAGACTTGCAGTGATCCTCAACCTTGACAGGTCTACCCTACTAATTACATGAAATCCGCTCCGCACCAATCTGCTTCCCGTCCTTTGCTAAATGTGCTCTTATTAGCCTTCAGACTACGACGTGTTGCTCTTATTTTAATATGAATAGCAGCACGAATGCACAGCACATGTTAGGAACGATTCTATACCGCAACTGCAGTATCCGATGAAGCAAAAATTGATAATTCGAATACAAAGATTTCTCGGATTGAACGAAAAGCGAAATAAATCCTTTGAGAACTAGGAGAATTGAAAATCTGTGCACTCGTTCCAATTGTATTACCGCATTTCGGACCAAGAAATGAACATTTTTTTGTTTTTTCCACGTAACGCAGCCGTAAGCGCGCTTATCTGATATAACGCGTATCCCGAAGGTATCCACCCCTTTACGGGGGTAATCGTGCTCCGCCATCCGCGAAAATTACTTGCGGTTAGTAATATCCCTGCATACACGCCGTAATAGGGATGCGCATTCGGATTTCGGCATCGTAAACGATGATCACTCACGGAAAGCGTTAGCTCAGCCGTTTATTACGGACTTTATATAACACACATCTTTCATTCCATTCATGCAGCTCGATTGGAGATCCTGTCCTCTCACCATATATCATCTTTCCATCTTTATATAGTTTATTTTATTTATATCAGTTTAATTTATTTTTGTTGTGTTATCTTCGTTAATTGCATATTTCATATATTTTACTCTTATTTTTGTGTTCTTAAAGGACTTACCGTACAACAATAAATGCTTTTATCTCTCTGAAAAGTACGGTACGCTTGACGCAAAAGGCTCGGAGAGAAAAAAAAGAAAAAACGGAATTTCAATCAATCGCCGAATACTGTGTGTTTGTTCGAACTTTAGTCCATCGCCCGGATCAGCTCTATCGGTCCACCGTTCCGACCTGATGCATATGTACATAATGTACGTGCGCGTGCAGCACCGCGTCGGAAGTATCGACGAGTCTGTAAATTTCGAACCTATCCGCGACGTTCCGGCGATATGAGATTTTGCATTTTTCCGCATTCGCAATTCGATCCCTTCCGGATGTTTCCCCGCCGTGGGTCTCGATTAATTCCTTTCGTATATCACGAGCCATGACGCTCTCGCGCTCCCGAGTCTCAACGGCGATAATAAGGGGACCGTCACGTTAACTAGTCAATTAATTACCGCGTCACGTGCGAATTGGCGAGTGTCGCGGATGAACGCGATCGTAGTATCGGATTTGTTCCGCGGATTGCAAACGAGGCTCGCGGGCGCTAGATCGCGTGTGTCAATATTCAGATGAGTATGCAAACATCCCGAGAGCAGATAACGAAGCTATATGCGAACACGGATAAATTCCGGCCTCGCGAGTTGATGTATAACGTATTGCTACGTTAGATCATGACGGATACGCAATGTCAATGAATGCACGGCACGTTTTTCATTTGCATTAGCAATCGCTCGAACAATAAGTGAGAGTCGGAATTGTGAAGCTGTTCATCTAAGCTGTTTAATTTATAGAATGTAGAGTTATTGATGTGTTTTCGTTATTATCATCGTCATGTACGGCCGATTGTCGTCGAAACGATATTTACGTATAGATTCATCTGTTTCGTTAACACACTAGAGACGTGAGACCGTCCAATTTTGTCTGGTTTCCTGATTCAGTCCTTGATCGAATCCCGCCCACAGTAAACGACATTTCGTTCTCGTTCACACAGAGGAAACGTCGTTGTGGAAACCGAGGCGAAAACGAGGGGCAAAGGAAAACGCGTTGGTGAGATGGGAATGATAATGAAAAGTGGACACGGTCCGGTAATTCAAATGATTTTTCGATCTTATGAAGAAATATTTTACTCATAAATAAAAGGAATGTACAGCCACAACGAAAGATGTTTTAACTTATATTACATAATATTTTACTGGTTACAAGGAAAAAAGTATCTAAAAATTTAGCTAAATACAAATTCTGAAAATAAATTTTGTTAATCTATTAAAATAATTATAGGACATTCAAATATTTGCTTAAATATCAAAACTTTTTGCAGCATTATCCGTGTTTGAGTTTCCTGTACATATTAATGCTTCAAAATTATTTTCAGATTTATGTCTATTTAAATTTTTAGATATTTCAATAAAATCATTTTTTCCGTGTACCTTTATGCAAAATGAAAATAACGAATAAAACAGATTTAGTTAAATTTTTCTTAATCCTTCTTTCCAAATTCCAAATATCGTGCTAATTCGCCGATTATGGGAATTCTCTTGTAAATAATAATGCCGAACCCAGTAGAGCTGCATTATTTATGCGACCAGACATGATAATAATGTTGTGACTGCTCTCGATAATCATTATTTCCGATAGTACGCGCTCAAGTCTCGGAGAGCATGGAGTGCCATGGCGGCAATTTTGATGCATCGGAGATAGGCGGGAGAGAACGAGTCGTCAATCATCAGAAAAGGATACCAACTAACGCTAGAAGGAGACACGAGATCGCCTCGTTACGTGTTGACTGTTACGAGAGAAAGAGCACTTGTCTATGTTTGAGTACTTTGTTCTCCGGATGAGAGAGAAACAGAAACGGGGGTGCTTACGTTACGAAGGACGTTATGACGAGAGGACATCAAGGATAAAACCGCCTGGCAAAAGCCATCAATACGCCAGTGGATTTTAATAAAATATTAGAACAGCGGGAAACTCTATTCGAGAAAGTATTTCTATCGTGATCCTTGACCCTCGCTCAACTATCGCATGTCTTCGCTCTTATCTGACGAATGGCGAATCGCACATTTAGATCATGTTCAGATATACACTGCCTGCAGTACTGAAAATCTGTACATAACATGAACTATAGATTTTCAGTACTGACAGTGTATACCGGATCGCAGTTTTAATATGTAAATCCTCAGTGTTACTTGGTGTCGACACGAAAGGAGTTTTGCGGTAATACTCTTGAGTCCTCAACATCTCTCGAGAATCTTTACACAGAAAGAACGATTTTGCTGAAGCATTTAAAAATTTAGCTAGATACAGACCTGCAAATTTTGTTGGATTATCAAAAATTATTATGCGGGACTCAAACGTAACGAGTAACGCTGCAAAAAGTTTTGGAAATTTTGGCAATCAATTTAGGCGTTTTATATAATTCATTTTAATCATTTCATTCAAATAAAATTATTTTCAAATCTGTAGTCTAGCTAAATTCGTAAATACTTCAGCAAAATTGTTCTTTCCGTGTAAAATGGATAACTCATTAAAATAGATTTTTGTAAAATAATGTATTTTCTATTTTCCTAAGTTAAATAGTGAGATAAAGAATAAAAATCTATAAGGTTCTCTGACGAATTTTCTTCCTGTATTAAAAAAAAAATTATATTATATTATCGATTCGAATTATCCATGCCATTGTTTGAAAATGCAGACTTCTACTATCGCAAGCATTAACGTCAAAGTTATCCTAATGGATTCTCGAGAAGGACCAGCGTCCTATCGCTGTCCGAAATTCGGAAACCAAACAACGGGCTGATTCCTCGGCGAGTAGCACGCACACGTAGAATGGGACGTGCGAGATCCACGTCTCGAGTGACTAATCCTGGCTCGAAGCCAGTAAGTACGCGTAAGTCAACCTATACGTACACAGACACGTCGTTTCGCGTGCGTGCGTGTGCACGCGAATGTATTCAGCAAGCCAGTGCGGTAAAGTTTCGAGCTCCGCTTCGCTCAGGCTTACGCGGTTCTCTTGGAGTTATTTATACCGAAATATGGTCGGGAACATACTCGTGGAGAGGAAGCGAGGAACACGATTCCAGCCGCGAACAACGATTTAATTGCGTTCGAATTCGATCCGACACATTGTCCGAGCGGTATAAACGAGCGAAATAATGAAGGGATAGAAATGATTGAACAATACATTTTCCTGCCTATCAATACATCGAAAGGTTTCCTGACAATCAATTGAGGATATCTATACCTGAAAATATAAATACCAGATGAATCAAGTTCTTCAATATTTTTAGTAAAATATATACCGTTTAGAAGTCTTCACATGCGTTAACTTCGAAATAAACGAGTCATATCCGAGAGCATTCTATCATGTTGGCGTGCACTAAATTCATAAATAGTCTCGCCGACACGATCGCGTTCGCATACAGTTTACACATTCAAATACCGCCTGGCGATAACATAACACAACCACCGAAATATTTCTGTCTTATACCTTGGCATACTTTACACTCGTAACAACAGTAACAACAGTTGAATCAAATAATTATGTACCTACAGTCTCCGTAAAAAATCTCATCCCACCTCTCTCTTCTCTCGTGAAGTAGATCTCCGATAAAATAATTTGAATTCTCGTACAATTTGTAGTTTAATGTCAGATTACTTCGATCAGGACGGGTTAATATAATTTCCGACGAAATTCCGCGTGATCAATGACGACGCTCTCGCGAATATAGCTCGTATGATTTTATCGCGCGGCGCAGTCTCCGTCATGGAACGAACAACTTCGCGAAAGGGACAATGGCAAAATGCGGACGACTTTGAGAATGGATCAGACGTGCCGCGCGAAATGGGAATTAACGAGCGTGCGATTAACCGGGTTAATGGACGTAGGCACGCGATACTTCCACGACGACGCTTCCAAGGAGACGGGTTGTTGACCGGGGCTGACTGACACCCGACTCCTCTCATCTGGGGCACCCACGATCCCCTCCCCCCTTCCTTGCTTCCCTCATCAAAGTTGCACCATCTCTCGACGTTCGGCGCGAGCTGATCTTATACTGCGTGATGTAAGGAACGTGGAATGAATGCCGATGGCAACGAACGAAATTCTCTCGTCGGATATCACTTCATTATTCCTAGCAAAAAAATCGGCGGAGAAAGCCGAGATTTTAGCCTTGATATGGGAATTTTTTTAGTGATCGAAATCATTGTATCTATCTCCTCGTTTATATCAGCGAGAAAATTTCATGAAATTAAATTAAATTGTACCGATAGGCTGTGAAGCGTATAAAAGTGTTAATAATCATGTCGACGGCAAGTTGGATATTATAGGCGCGTTATATGAAGAGCGCCTTTAATGGAAACTGGTGATGTCGCAACAATAAAAATTTGCACGTAAACCCGGTTACGATGAGGCTCAGCGGTTATTTCGCCAAAATTACCATCATCACTGATATCGGCTTAACGTAGTCGGCAAAATGTAAACCTTAATTGCCCAATGTGATTGTACACGTGTGCTATTATCGCAATGTAGTAGCCATTGAATTTTATTCGCGGTTTTTAACGGGAACATGGCTAAACCATTTTCGGCGTAAAGTACCGAAACCGGCGGAAAAATCTCCCACTTTTCGAGATTTTATACGTGTCTGATACATTAAGGGATAATGTAAATCAGTCCTGTTCTTCCGGTTACGCCTTGCGTAATATTTTACGAGTCTTGCCGCGCATTAAAATAGACCATTAGACCATTGTTAGTCGGCGGCGAAAAAATGGCGAAAACTATAAATTATAAAGGTAGGAACGTAAAAATGGGAAATAGAACGGAACGGCGATAACGAAAGCGTCATTTGCGTCGGGGTCGTAATATCGTATATTCAAAATAGATGTGCGTGCATCGTTATCGAGTGAAGCACCGTTCCTCGCACGCCGGTGAAGTTCCTTGACCGAGTTGTTCGCCGCGGAACATTTCCATTAGAGGAAAGCGGACGTGCTTTCCGCACACGCATCGGGCACTTTCCGCAGGGCGGAAAAAGGCGCGCCATATACAGGACTCGAATTCCAAATAGAGGCAAACGTATGTACCACGCGATGCTCTCGTTCCAAGTTAAATTAAAAAGCGGCGCGGCATTCCAGTCTCTCTGCCACTTGCGAGCGAAACCGTATATACGAGCGCCGGTTAACGAAGCACGAATCACTTATTAATTACGATTATTACGGCCGAAAAAGGCGCGCCTCATATAACACGTGCAATTAAGAGAGGCTGCACCTAACTCTCGATCGCACGCCGCGCACGCCGCGCGGCACCAAACATGCGCTCGGAAAAAAAGGAAGACAGAACGGCGTCAAAGAACAATGTACAGCACATACCATTGTTCTCGTAATGGCTGAGGGAACGAGAGGAGGATCGATTCAGGATGTCAACGTCATTACGGATGCACGGATCCCGACGCGCAGCATTAACCCACTTTTGTTTAATCACAAAGGCAATCTCAGCGATCGGGCCGGGTTCAACGTCTCGCTGCGCATTCGGCGCCATTGCGCGCTTAATTGCACATCGCGCTTTTATTCCGCTCGACGGCGAGTAGCTCGACCCCTCGACCTCGTCCTGTCGATCCTCGATGATCGTTGTAAACGCACATTATCGGTTCACGCTACTATATAAAAGAAAAAGAAAAAAAAACAGGTGGAGAGACGCGATTAAAGAAGTGAAACTGGTAATAGCAATAGAGTATCTTTATCCTCGGGTCTCTTCCCGTTTCAAATTGTCTGTTAGAGGACGCGAACAAGAACGTATCGTAATCTCTTTGTGACACTGTATCCGCGCTCGGAACGAGAAGCACTCGACATTGCACGTGGAACGCGAGGGACGCACGTAACTTCAGGGACTGTCGAACTAACCGCGTTCCCGCCACAATTTGCATGCTAACTCGCCGGCACGGAGAGTTTGTCGCCATTTCTCTGCGCGGCAACTAGCAATTTCTATGCCAATTGTTTCCTTATACTAATCCTAGTCCGTTGGAACTCTCAATTCACCGTTCAAGCTCGCCTTCCGGTGATTCGATCGAACTTTGCGGCGCAAAGGTTCGCAACTACGACGATTTCTCTTCATACAGTCACGCGAGAATCAGCCGGATACAAAAATGTTGCCAAAATTTCTTATTGATGGTATAAAGAAAGCTTTCCTTTGAACTCGCAGCAGAATTCCTCTCTCTCTCTC
>NW_012130079.1:2256949-2269213 GCF_000143395.1 Atta cephalotes | reverse complement strand
ACGTAACTAAAGTAAGTACGTAACTTAACTTTACTTATTAGTAGTAGTAAGTAAAGTAACGTTACTTTACGTTACGTTACGTACGACGCGACATACTCTCTCTCTCTCTCTCTCTCTCTCTCTCTCTCTCTCTCTCTCTCTCTCTCTCTTTCTCTCTCGTGCTAGAAAATCTTTCCTCAGATCCTACCAAGGAAAATGAGATTCGTGCACGCGTAAAGAAAGTTCATATAGGATCGAGAGAGCGTGAGTCACGCAGCCCTCCTATTTTCAAGTGCGTTTACGAAATCAATTGCGTGTGTCGACACATCCGGTCTTTAACCGCAGCTCCGCGGTTAGACTTAAATACCGCTGCCTCACCTCTGACTACGTGTTATCCTCCAATGACCGTCCGACGATTGCTAAATGAACACTGAGAAAAATGTCTGGTTAGATTAATTGGAATTCCAGTTAAAAATAGAATCAAAATTTTCTAGTTAATGCCCGTTTCTATTAAATTCTTCTAATGTAATTAACTTCAATCTTAGTTCAACTTACTCTTCATTTTTTAAATAATTTTTTCGAATAATTTTCTTAGAAATAGAAAAAGAAGATTTAATTGAACCGAGATTAAAATTTAACTATATGGAGATAAAAACGGGCATGAATCTCTACTAAAGAATTCTAGTTGTGATAGTCGGAATTTTGATTGATATAGAATCTCATAATTCATTTCATTTTCAACCAGACATTTTCTCTGAATAAAAATATTTCGTTCCTTATCACAAAGTGCTAATAGTGTTTAATTAAAATATCATAGGACAGAAGTAAAATATAATGAACAAATGATCAAATCGTATTTTTCTTCCTGCCTTGACAGGAAAATTAAAATCTCTTATATTAACGTAGGAAATCTTTTAATTATTAATATAGAAAATTAATTGATGTCAAATTATCAAAGTTTACTGCGCTCACATTGTTACACTAGTTATGGTACAAATGTTTAGTTTCCCGCAGGGCAAGAACCGTGAAATCGTTTCCGGTCAGGTAAGATAACACCTGTGCGCTCAAACTGCAACGGGACGAATATTTGATTCCTGCATTTGCATCTGAATAGGTATCTCCGATAGTCAAGATGCTGATAGCATGACAGTAACTGTAACTATTGAAGGGTAGAAACAACTGGGTCACGCTTTTCATTTCGATTTAAGGTATTTGTACGGCCGAAAGAGACAATCGGAGACGATTGCGCGGAATTCCAGAATCGGAACGACGACACGGCGCGCTAATAGAAACAAGCCTGGGAGTCGGATGGTGTGTGCGTTATTTGTGGTCCTCAAACACACCGTTCGAGATCGTTTTCACCAATGAGAATGTTGTCCCACATAGATCTATATCGCGCAACGAACTCCATGTATTTCCATGTAAATGACGTTGACGCAATTCAAAACGTTTTGCGTAGTTTATAAAATTTGGTAAAAAACAATTAAAGCTATAAGTTTGCGCACGAGATACTTGCATAAAAATAACCGCAGCGAAATTTTAATTACCTCAGTATACTGCTAAATTATTTCAAAGTTAAATAAAATCGCGCCGCGCGGTGGTTTTCAATAAAAACCAATTTTCACGATGCGAAAACATTTACTCGATAAAGATTAGCTCCTAAAGTTTCCGAAAGTAGAAATCGTTGGGCTGAGAAGAAGCAGGCGGGGCAATTCCGAATTGGCGAATGCGAAAGTTGCTAGAAAGGTACAGAGAGTGACTTGAGAGAGGAATGAAAAGCTGTGCCTTCCGGGCAGCGCGTCTGGAAACAACGTAAAGTGCCCGCAACTTTTCGACCTGACTGCGATTGACCGTCTCTATACGAGGCGAGACTGCTAAAAATAGTTCCGAGGCTCCGTGTACTATTCGCGAAAGCTACCAGCGGAAAAGGCCAGAGGCTAAAGCAACGAAGAGCGGTCCTCTGTAAAGTTATCACCCCTCCCCCCCATTTGTAGGATTTCGATATAATTGACAGACTTCTGATTCTTCTTCAAAGAGTTCTGAGATTCCGAGAAAAGTTCTGACACGATTATACTTAATACTCGAAGCGATGAAAGTACTACGAGAGTTTCCACGATTTTGAAGTAATCGGATTAAATTTTTCTAAATTCTTCTGATTTCTTTTTAATCTATCAATTTCCTGAGAGTTTTGGAGAACGTCTTATAAAAGTTTCATCGGCATTCAAATCGATCGTGATATTAGAATAAAAAGCTGCAACTAGAATTTTCGTATAATGAAAACATTGTACCCAAATATTTTTACAATAAAACGTTTTACACTCAATCGTTCTTTTTGAAACTATCTGGAATTTTTGAATTCCAGAATTATTAGAGAAAAAAAATCAGAATATCTATCAATTACACTGATATTCTGAAAACGGAGCACTAACTTCAGAGACACGAAGCAAAGTGATGACGATCAATGATGCATTGCATCCTCGATCCTTGTTGCTACATGAAAATGTTTTCTCGACTCTGCAGATTACACCTTAACGATTGTAAATGGGAAACGGTATTAGATAAGAATACGATGCTTTTATCGCTAATGACTAAGACTACTTTTCGAAGTAATGTATGATAAAGTTCTCGATTTTGTGAATATAATAAATACTAAGAAGCAAAGTTCACTCTCGGTGCTGTAATAGCAGTGCTGTAATTATAAGCAATAATTATAATAATTGTAACATATACCACAATAAAGTTAATTAATTTAAAAAATCAAGTATAATTTTCTCTTGAACAAAAGCTTACTCTAAAAATTAAAAGCGTCAGAGCTATTATAATAATAGAAAATATAATAATAGAAATAAGAAATAAATATTTTTTACAATGAAAATAGAGATCATCATTTATGCATTGCTCAACATTGGAATGCACTTAGCAATCCATGAATACTTCCGATGTGCCATTGGAAATATTCCGAATACGTGACAGCAAGAATCAATTCCCGAATATCCTACCGCCATCAGGATATCAGCTATCAGATCTATTTGATCTTACGTGCATTTATATGTGTTAAGAAAATATTGCGAAGCGACAAATCAATACGCTTCTCCTCGTCACGCGTAACGAAAATCGTAAGAATTCCGACTAATCTCGAGATAACGAGAACGTGTTAAAAAGGCGAACAATTCCATTACTATCGACTATCATTGTTGTTTCCCCTCCGTATATATTGGTTCCTTTGTATATCCGAATCAAACATTGCCATATGCCATGTGATATTGATTCATCTTCTATTTTTGAGTGCTTAGCAACATAGATCGATTATATTCATCGTACGATTGATTTTTCTTTACCATCGAAGAATTAATGCCGTCAATGAATTTATTCAATGTATGATAACGTATAATGACAATTAAGTTCCCGAAATGCAAATGAACGGTATTTAATTATATCCCAATTAATATTAAGTGGATCTTAATTTAAGGGTTTTTGCGCAAGATAATCCCGTATATATAGCTTCATTATATTATAGTACAGAATTCGCACGATTTGGGTGTGTGTCCACACTATCCAGAATAGCGCAAAGGAAATGAGATCGAGAATTTCATGCAGTTAGAAAATTATAGTGCGGCAACACGTAATTAGTAATATTTATCATTTATCTCATTTGCTCCGGTTGAGTATGCGCGTGACATTTCATTATAAGTTTACTTTGCGTCTACTTTAAGCTCATTATAGTTTGCCTGTGCTAGAACACGGATAAACGTCACATTAATGCCCAAGATTAAATTTGCACGATGGTTATAAATAATATTAATTTTACGTAACTTAACGTAAATTTAAACCACGATAACTTAAGTCTCTGTGGAAAAAAAAATATTACATTTTAATAAATATTTGTTTGAATAGTTCTAAATAAATATTTACTAAATGTAAACATATATTTATTTGATATAATTATCATTTTTTTGATGGTTTAAATATTTGTTTACTGTAAGTAAATGTTTACTTACACAAAAAAAAATGATTTATTTGAATTTGAAATTCCTATTTACATTTATTTCATTGAAACAATTTAATTTTAAATGAAAATTATTTTATTTAATCTTAAAAATTTAGTTTGAATGCAATCAATTATATTTATTAATTTAAAGATTTGATTTGATTGAACTATTTCAATGATTACATTTATTAAACTTAATAAAACTATGTAGTACTGTGTAAAGAAATTTATGTTTACTGAGAGTTAATAAATTTTTTCAGTGTATATATAACTATAATATGTGTTATTAAAGATTGTTCTCTCTTTCTCTCTTTTCTTACATTGTTATTTTGCTAGATTTGATTAATAAGCATTTTAATAGAAATTCCCTTAATTAATTATACCATTGTTCCGTTCTCGGCTCAAATATCGTTCTCCTGTCAGGTCTAATCGAGTATCCGATCTCTCTTACAACGTAGTGTGTAAACGCGCCGGGCCAAAACAATCAACGCATTATTGCAACTATTAAGGTGCTCTGGTACGCGAAGCTGTCCGGCGATATTTGATTGGAGCTTTCGCGAACTCGGGGAGAGGCTGCAACGCGGCCACATGAACATTCGTGGGCATTCACCCCGGCAGAGAGTCTCAGAATAACTGCATACCTATTTGTCCCGAGTAAGCAGACAGTGGTGCACAGACGAAATTATTCGTCGAGGTAAGTTCACGAAACCGCAAGCACGAAGCACTTCGATATCGCGCCTCGTTTGAATATTCAGGAAATTACACGGAAGTCCGCCGTGTGTAGAATTCAGGGCAGAATGCAGAACTGCATTCGCAACTCCAAAAATATTGTCAGCGTATCACATATGAGAATGGCTAATAACGGTAGCCTGACAATTATTGCGGTAGCGCTCCGAAATAAATCGACGCACGTCTATTCTCGGCAAATTACGACACGATGAAATTCCCGTTTTAACGCGTTGAGAGCCGCTGATAGCGAAACGGCAGTGTCGAAACCTGTCATGGACATTATTTGCAGTTTATTTCGAACGCGCGGTACAGCCCTGGTCTTCAGAAAACACCAAATTGACACTCGAGAAAGAGATGGAATATTGTTGACGGTATACCGACATCGAAATCGCATTCAACCTACAAGTGACTTCTGTAATAATAAAAGCAGCGATTTTTCGATAACAATAAGTGCGCGACCCAGAATAGTCACGATGAAGAGAGAAATATTTAAATTATTCCGATAATAATTCAACGAGTAATATAGCTTGAAATTTTAAACCTTTCGAGCGATGGGAGAGACCTCCTGTATTATGTAACGGAAGCTTTCGGAGTCGGTACGAGTCGTACAGAGCCAGTGCATACAAGTTATACGATACTCTAACCAATACTTTTCTATATGACACGAGTCGTAAAGTAGAACGGCTGTTACGGTCGCATCAATCCACAGAAATGCAGGATGTAAAATGCTATGAGAATCGCATCTTTTCTACGATTGTTACACCTACACGACTCCACCTGCGCTTTTAGGATCCGTAAAGAACACATTATAAGAGAAAATGTTATGAAATCGCTATCTTTACGACACAGCGCGTGCGAAATATAAAGCGCGTTAACTTTGCCGATTTAAAATTTAGATATAGTTAAACCATCAGTCTTCCCCTTCTCTTTCTCGTTTTATTCGAAACATAGAGATCTTTATCGATATGTAGGCGACTGTCTCGCAAGAGTAGTAAATAAAGTTAAATATGTAACGACTGAAAAGATTTTACAGCACCACCTTCGCGCGAAAAAGCATGTAAAATATAGACAATGGATACCTGTTGCAACATCTATGTCTGTCTTCGATCGATTATGTAACGATACATTAAGAATCCACCGAGTTCTTTCAAAGAAAAGTGAAATGAACGTTCCTGCAAATATTATGCAAAGCACCTTCAAAGGCATTATGGGCGACATTCCAAGTGTCTGGACCGCGAGTAATTCTGTTTGTGACTGCGATCATAAAACCTGCGGAGCTGCGGATCGAGTACCGCTGAGTGTCACGTCAAAAGATATTACGCGGGACGCGTTTGGATCCGTCGACGAAAGCTTCCTAGGAAGGCTAAGTTGAGAATCTCGCGGAAGAACATAGGGAGGACAGCAAGCATTGTCGAGTCGTTCGAGAGATTGGCTACTTGGATTACATTTAGATAACTTCTGATTGATCCATCGTATTTTTCAGATATTTTTCAGATCTTAAGATAGAATAAGATAGATGCGTAAAATAGAATGAGTTCATTCTACCTTATGTATATAATCTAGCTCATTCTATCTTAAGTAGTATCTTAAAAAATATGGCGGTCCAAACGTATAGTATCCAATCTCTTACTTGAGGATCTCTAGTTCAGAACCATTCGAAAAATAGGTACGGCTGTCGGGACCTATCGATACCACGCTGTCGTGAACACGCTGTCGCGCGTCATACAAAAAAAAGCCGAAAGCTCATCAAGCTCGGGGATAGGAAGCGATGAGTCTGGTGCATTATTCGCGACGGGTGCACGATGGGGATGTCAGAACGCATCGGTGATCCCCGATAAAACGATGAAAAATCGAAAAATCCAGACACGTGCGGTGCTGCTCGCCTACCTTCTCGTATCTTGTCGGTGTTTAACATTTCTCTCCGCGTCCTGACGTCTATCGAGGAACTGTGATATATAACGACCGCGTATATATGTATGTACCTCGTCGTCATAACGTATGAGAGCGCGCGATACGTATTTTCATAAGACACCTGCTCTCGTGAAACTACGTGAACATCGACTCGTGAGATTTCTGCAAATATACTCGTTTCTCTATCCTAGAAAGAGATTTCCTCCGCTTTGTTTAACGCGGTTGAATACACGCGAATTTCGATTCTCCAGGTGATCCGGTGAAAATTTTACATTCGATTTTACGGTGCGTAAATGCAATTTTCCCGCATAACCCGCGGATCTCACTACAAAATTTCAACCAAAAATGAACCATGTAATATCAATAAATACAATTTCTCGTGCGTTTTAATTATATATATAGAGCCATCGCTAAAATTCTAGTTAAAAATAAAATATCCATAAAAATAAATACAGTATTTCGATATTTTATTCATACAATTTTCATTATAAATAGATCGCGATTTTATCTTTTGCGAGAGATAAAGAATAAATACAGGAAAATGAGCTGCGGTCAAAGCGATATTCATGTGATATACCATCGTCTGTAATTTAATTGGCACACTCGCGTCATTCGTCGAACACTTATTGACCGCTAACGAGCCTCGATACCGAATTGTCATATCGAGACACTTGTGCGACGAGTGGAAAATATCGCCGCGCCATATTAGGTGAGTTCGAGAAGACAGATGTATGTATGTATGTGTATGTACATGTCTCGGCCACTTTACAGTCGTACCTATAGGTAGGAAAACTCAGTAACTGCTTCGTGGAAATAGCGTCAAGTGCGTACGAATATACTTGTACGAGGAGAAACTACAATCTATTTTTCAAATCATATTCAACTGACAGAGTTTACTTTCCACCTGACTTTCTGTTTAATTTTTCTGACGTAAGAGCTTATATTCTACCACTTTGCGTCTCTCATGCATGACTTCAGAGTTATATAGAACTGTTATATTCAGTTCGGCTCTTAACTTATAATGTCATGTCCCAGCAACTGAATCTTAACGTAGGTTTACACCGAGATAAAGAGCGACAGTTCGGACACACCCTGCACATACCGTATCAGGAGAAATGGCTTTCAAACCACAGATCCGCGAATGACATCAGCGCTAAAGAAGATACGCCAAGTGTCAGTGTGACCGTAATTTGTTCACGATTACATCATTAACAGCGATAAGAATGGATGGTTTGGAATATAGATCACTGCATCGTGTCAGCTCGCTTGAAGCGCAGAATGTTAAATATAATTAGTACATTCGTGTTATTAAGCTATAGCACTCCATGACCTCACGCACTTGTCACGTACACAGTTTGCCGGAAGGAATCTGCGGCTGCTAACTTGAACTGTGTTCCCTATTTAATTCAACATAAAATCTATGTAACTCTATGTGTAATCGATATACTTTTTTAATTAAGAAATATAAATAAAAAAATATGTTTTAGCTTTCTCTATCTTGCTATATCAAATACACATCAAATACATATAATTGTATTGTACATGTTATTCTTAACCTCATATCAAGCTTTTTATATTCCAAACTTTCAAAAGATATAGAAAAATTTAGGGTTACTTTTCAACGTCTCTATTACATTAGATTACTAAATAGTTTTTTAACAAGATATTTTAGGAAGAAGAACTAGATTCTACCCTTTTTTATTTTAGAGAAATATTCTTGAGTCAGAAAAAAATCTAGATTGTAAACGGAGGATTAAATTATTTTGCTTCCATTTTTTCTTTAAATTTATTGTTCTCACAAAAATGTGTATGTAATACGGATGAATGTCCGCAGTGAGCTCGGGTCCCTGAGTTCGCTAAGCTCAATAACTATGCGGATCGATCGCTCCTACGGGAATATTTAATTCTATATAAAAATCGAAAAAAAGCTATCAAGCATGAGAATTCTAAGCTAAGTTCGAAAATTGATCTATCATTACATAATGATGGTGACTGATACTTTATATATTGTCTTATATCTATGTAGAAAAATATTTTCAGATTTACATGTATAAGCTAAATTTTTAAATGCTTTCAGCAAACCGTTCTTTCCTTGTAATTAAAAGTTTATAGCGTATGTAATAATCTATTATATATCTTGCAACTGCGCAAACACAATTTTTGTAAAGGACCACGCTGGCGCAGAAAGCTCGTTAGTTCGACAGTGGTATGAAAGTAAATGTAAATATCTCGGTGTTCGTGAGTTTGCTTGCTTCTCCGATGCGAGAAGACGAGTTGAAAGCTCGAGATACTGCGGGAAGCGAAATTGGGTCGCCATCTCCGAGTATGCCTGACTTTACTTTATCGTGACTTCTCTCGTCTAAACGACGGAACGTTTCACTGATTCGCATCTCGTGGAGAGTCCCGTCGGTTGTTTCGTGATTCGCCTCCCTTCTGCCACGCGGGATTCTTAAATGTTTGCGCGTCAGTCGCAAGTTGAATGCTAAGGATCGTCGCATCCGCCGCGTTTCTCTTTACAACGTATTCATTTGGACCGCTTTGTGCGACGTTTATGCAGCACAGCGTTACGTTACGATGCTTTGCGTCCACCATACCTCGTAATAAAGCTGTCATTACGAGAAGCAAGCGAACAGATTCACAAATTTAATTTATTTTAATATTTTCACATACATTACATTCTCACATACGTTACATGCGTAATAATTTATTACAGATCGCAGATATTTGTCATACGTGAATTATCAAAATGCATCAAACATGGCTCGTAAAATGTAATTAAATCTCGGCATTCTCATTTACTGCGAAAATCCTTTAATTAACTTGCATATGTTTATACACCTTCTATGTGATACAAGAAGCTTGTTCTTCGTTTCATGCATTTATGCGAATTCACACAACGATTTATGAGGAATGTGCACTGTGATGAATATTCTTAATTCGCCATGAGTGTTCGCAAAAAGAAATTAAAAAATAAAGCGACTCGCAGAGAAAAAAAATGATCGAAAATGAGCTCTCTGTAATTAAAATGATAAAAATGTCAACGGAACAAAAATTTATATATATTTACATGCGGTAACTGTAAGCTCATTTAACTGCCGAGAAAAATTTTGCTTTAAAAGCTGTTCTTTATGTTCTTCCTTACCCTGCAAACACAAAGAGATGGTACCTCTCTTCCTCTTTTGTATCGCTTTCTTTTTTATGCGCGCTTGTCGAGTGGTAAGTGTACACTTTTGCTATCCAACGGAATGATTAAGTACCGCGATTTTATTCTGCAGGATAAATACGTCGCGACGGTTTATTTCTCGGATATTATGACCAAAGTGGCGATTTGCAGATATAAAAACGCGATTAACTCGTCTAATCGGCTTTTAACTTTCCACCGGTGACATGGAATCTTTAAAGGTACCATCAATATTTTGATTGTGAATTCTGGTAGATAAATTTAAAAATTTACAAAAAATACATAAAATATAATCCGACTTCTGTGCTGATAAAAATTCATGTTCAATCTTTGACAAGTATTAAAGCTTTGACCAAAATTTTTTTCAGATTTTTATATAAACCAAAACAATAAAAAAAATTGCTTTTTCGAAAATTCCTATTGCTGACAAAAAAATGTTTATACCCGAATTCAATAAATAATTTTGTCTTCACCAATTCGTCGTGAAAAATGCATCACGTTAATTACGCTTTCTATAAATACTACTTTTAATTACTAGCCAGTTCTCGTTTAAAGAAAACGATGATGTCATTGAGTGAGAATTCAACTCGAAAGACTCATTCTATCCGTCCGTTCTTCTTTGTCTCCCTCCATCTATTTCTCCGTAATTTCTATTCTTTTCTGCTCGCGCCCTTTTTATATCTTTTTTTTTAATTTCATTTTGCTGCTTATTTGTTACTCTTCTCGTTTTCACTTAATACACTAACAGTTCCTTAGTTTCTACTTCACCCTTGTTCTCCGTGCTCTGGTGAACTCACCGAGAATCTTTATGACTCTGCCAGATGTCTCGCATGGCATTGACGCATCGCTTTTTTTACGGAGATTCCCAGTTCTATCAAGGAGAAAAATATAACTCGACGTTGCGTGGAACAACCGTGATGGGAAAATCGTGACTGTAAATGCACCTTTCGTCGGTCCACCTGTCACGCGATGCCCGGTCGGAACGAGAAATTGCACCAAAAACGCGAGACACGGTACAAATTCTCTTCTAAGATCGATATTACATTCCGAAACAATACAATAAAAACGACATTGATTATTTCAATGCTATATATGACCATACCAAGACTAATCAGTTATTTAAGGAATAACATTTAGCGTTTCATTGAAATTATAAAGCTATAGTGCGACTATAGTGAGATTGCTTTCGATTCAAGCGTTTCCATCGTTTTCGACTATATAGGAATGTTCTCCTCATTAAAATTAGGAACCCGTGTACACTAATTAAGTGTCGTATAACATTCGGCATACGTTTACGCTCAGCTCGCGTGTAATGCGAACAGATGACCTTACGGAGACGCCAACCGGCCGCTACATTATGTTTGGAATTTCATCCGGAGCTTGCATTCAGGTCCTGCAATAACATTCCAGCTGACCTATGTGCTAGTTCCGAACGTCGAGTAAGACGGCTCCATCGTACAGCGGATTAACGATTAAGCGAGATGACTAATTTGTGTGGCGACAGACATTAAAACAGTTTACTTTATCAATTTAGGCTTTCTATTATAGTAGCAAACTTTTCGTCTAAATAATAATAATAATAATATTGAAATAAAGTACGAATTTTAAGAGAGAGTACATTAGATGGATCCAATAAAAACTTTTAAATTAACAACGAATTTAAAATACATACGATGGTAAAACTGAGAGAATCGTGAGATAAGTTCGCGTTGCAATTCTACTGCATCGTCAAAGATCTTACGAAGCGTTGCAGGCGAGATAATCCCGAAGAAACGACCTCAACGAAGTTTCGCGCAATTTCTAATCGGGTGCCTAGACGAAATGCGATTTGAACAGTCTATCCCGGGCGAATATCGTCCGAGTTTCCTGGCGAACGGACTCGAGAACTCGAGGAGAGAGGTCGGAGAGTGGAAGATGCGATTGCTCGACCTAGCGGCGGAAGTAGCGCGGCGAAGCGAACAAGAAGAACGCAGAGACAGAGGGAAGATTGCGAAGGAAGTCTCGAACTGGAACTGGAAATAGAAACGAGGAGCTCGTTCCGGGGAATTTCATCGGCGTGAAGGGATGGAGAGGCGAGACGAGAGGGAAAGGTAAGAAGGGACGGCATCGAGTGCGAAAACTATTCAAACTGCGATCGCCGCAAAACGGCCGCGCCGCGCCGCGATGGATTTAGAGTGACTGCACAAACACACGTATTCTTATGTACATCCGCGATGTGACTCGACTGCCAAATGACTGCGACGCCTCATATATTTCAACGAGTTGAATCGACGTTTGGCGTGTCGCAGCATTTGCGGCATGTAATGAGTAGAGATCCCCCAATAAGAGTCTGGACACGAACCGCAGTTTTGTATGTAAGATAGTAGGTATAACAATAAAAATCTATGAGATACAAGGATTAGGATATACATTTATTATTTCTTTCTCTTTCTCATTCTGTTTTATCTTTCTTTAGTTTATTTCTCTCTCTCTCTCT
>NW_012130079.1:2253738-2256201 GCF_000143395.1 Atta cephalotes | reverse complement strand
TCTCTCTCTCTCTCTCTCTCTCTCTCTCTCTCTCTCTCTCTCTCTCTCTCTCTCTCAGAAATTGTTAAAACATGACGGATCAATCAAAAGTGACTTTCTCGTGTTCAGACTCTTATTAGAAGCTCTCTAGTAATGAGTAGACACTCAATAATAAAGTTTAGCCACGAGCAATTTTGTTAAAACAAAAAGAAGGGTACCTTCTTTCTTATGCTATCTCATTCTCAACTTATACTATCTTCTCTAAATTTCTTGAAAGGAAATCTCACTCCAAGAGAGTGAAAATACAGCCATTTTTTGAGAAGAGTGAAAATATTTCACTTTTTAAAAGAGCTAATTACTCTTTTTCGAAAAATGGAGAAAAAATTTAAAGAGTTACTCATTCTAATTTACTGAAGTTGACAAAAAACGATGGATTAATCAAAAGTTTGGCCAGATTCTGTTGTAGTGTTTCTTGTAATATTCGCCCAACAATGCCAATGAAAAGAATAGGACGATAGTCGCCGTCAAATGCGGGCTCCTAAGAATTTCGAAGCTCCTCACGGTGGTTGACGTGGATTTATTCAGCTCGCGACGCGGTTTCAGATCTCGAGGTGTTCTCTCGTTCATAAGAACATTTTTTTTTGTTTCGTCGAATTAAAATTATTTCTGGTCTCGTTGCTGCAACGGAGATATTTCATTGAGTACAAATAGATTTACCGGAATATTTATGGCGACCATTTTAAACGCATGTTGTGTACGATTACAGGGTCGGCTGTTTGCTCAGCTTAGAACGGACGTAAACCACTATGATTATTCTATTCAACGGTATTCACCCCGACCGGATTCGAAGCAAGCTGCTTTTTACGAGCAGCGAGGAAGAAGGCCCGTTCTGATCGAAGGACTTGTCCGCGACTTGAATCGCAAAAGGGCTTTACGAACGGAAAAGAGTTCGAGCGAAGATAAAGGTTCTGAGAACTGAGATAAACGTGAAATTTTTAATATCTTTAAATCTCGAGAATTTAAATGCGAGATTATTCGGCTAGATATTAAGAAGGCGTACGTATTGCATAAAGAGAGGAAAAAAAGAAGCAAAAAATTATTTCCGAGAGAAAGTAATTTTTCGATGCATGCAGTCTACGTTGTATAAGCGTTATTAATTGTAACCAAGTTCAGTGTCCACTCTGTACCGTAAAGGAAGAACGGGTAGTTGCATAACCGCTTTGTGACGCTTTGCGATAAAGAACGCGCCGTCGTTCTAAAGTTCTGTCTCTCTTTCATAACCGCGTCTCTACATATCACTTTTTGTTCGTGCGAATATATTGCAAGAACGGAGACTACAGTGCGTTCATTCATTTGCAGGAATTGCCGTTTCATTGCTCGTTTCTGCGACATTTCCTGTCCACTCGTGATTAAACCTATGCTGAAAGACTCAATCCGCATCGATTCTCGCGCGAATAAAGTTTTCTTCCCACCTGAATCCACTCATCGATTATCTCATTGGAATACACGTGATCTATTTTCGGCGCAGATCAAACGTTCCACGAGACGTCAGAATTAGATGCGTCGAATCTGTTGATTCTCGCGAGTTTCAAATAAATCATTTATACCGTACAATTCAACGTTAAAAGAGATTTAACAGTTTTTTCAAAGGATTTCTGCCGCTCTTTCAATTCGTAGCGATAGCACGATCTCGTCAATCCTTTTCCCTTTGAATGATGCATCTTTTTGTCTTCATCAGACATCGAGGGATTATTTACCACTTTATCGTGAGAATATTAATCTGAATTACATTACACAAAAGATCCTCTCTGAGGAAAATTTTAGTCGATACAGTAATATAGTTGCTCTCTAAAACTTTTAGAGCTAAAGTTCACTCTAAAGAATAAAATCTCACTTAAACACTGAAAATTATCTTTTTTAAGACTGCTCAATTTTCACTCTTTTGAGTGAGATTCTATCTCAAAGAATTTAAAAAGGATGTGTACTACATATTTCGAATACTACAAAATTTTTCTCGAAAAGGATATTTTGGGATGTGAAGTAGTTAGAAGATACTTTCAAGTTTATTCGACAATGATATGTTGATTTCCAGCCCCACCCCATTCTTTTAAAAATTGACAGGATAATTTAACGATGCGTGTCCACTGAAAAACGGATGGTATCTGCATTTAACTCACGTACATCCGGCCATAACTTCCGGCTGCCAAACATCTCAAAAACCCTTCGCGTGCCCAGTACCTTTTACTTCAATAAATCGATACTATTTATTGTTTTCTTTAGCTCTCTTTCGCTTGCTAACTTTGCTACAAGACAGATATTTCTACTTCAAGAATTATATTTCATTTTTTCTAAACACGAAGTCACAACAATTTCTATCGCCTTTTTAATATATATATATATATATATATATATATATATATATATATATATATATATAATAATATAATATATAGTAGTTAGTAGTACGTTAGTACGTACGTTACG
>NW_012130079.1:2249468-2253510 GCF_000143395.1 Atta cephalotes | reverse complement strand
TGTCGAAGCGTCTCTTAAAAAACTTATATTGGCTTCTATCATCATAAAAAGGTTTACACAAAAAAAGTATAGGTATATTGAAAAAAGTAATTTAATAATTAGCTAGCAAATGTTTAATAAAATAATGTCAATTAAATATTTGTTTAATACAATAAAAAATTATTTCACTAAACTGTGTTGTAAACTTTGTTTTCAATGTACAATGAAAAATTGGATGACTTTCTTCATCGAATGATAGTCGAGAAGAATATTATTCAAACGTCGATATCATATTGTCATACAACAAGCATTAATCAGAGTGTACCAATTGAATGTTAATGACGTCTATTTATTAAAAAAATAGATGCAGAGATAAGGCGACTTGATTCGCAATTTTTGTACGAGCGTATAGAAATACCGCGGCGAACGGACGTGATATTTGCTGCGTAACGTTACGTGCAACTTTAACGAATCATATTCGCTCGTGTCATATTAGCACTAATCATCATTTGCATCAACAAAATACGATCTATAAAAAGCGGTAATAATAGAATTGCATTAATTCATGTTGATAATTCTAAAATCAATTTCAAGAAACATCTTATATAGATTTGTTCGTTCTACATAATCTACATCAAATTAAAAATGTTAGTCAGTTTTTCGCATTAAATATTCATAATACATGTATAATTAAATACATATATAATAATAAATATATATATTAGGTTGTCCAGAAAATTCGTGCCGATGTTGAAGGAAAATTGAAACGTAGAAAATTTAAATTTTAGTATACATTTATTAAATTATATAGATTAGTCGGCACGAACTTTCCGGACAACCCAATATTTCATAAACGATCGATAATCCTCAATAATTAATTAAATTTTCGATAATTAAGTCACATCAAAATTTCCATTAAAATAATATTCATTTAAAACTCCAAAACGTCATATCTCCTAACCAATTTAAACTACCAAGAGCTTAATTTAGTAGATCCGTGAATATTCAATCAGTAACGTCACAATTAAAGGCGTACTTCAATTTCGCTAATTATAAGCAAGAATCCATTACTACTTGTCGAAATATAACTCCTATTAATTAAATTACATTATCCGTTACATGAATATGGCAAGGCGAGGATCAATCGAATTTCTTGGCCGCATTTTTGAGACGAGAATTTATAGCATTTCACAACGATCGTCTCACAGAAATTAATTTATCAGGCAGGTCAATTGGCAATTAGAAGTATTGCATATATTATCGAGAACGATATCTAAATAACGATTAAGACCTTCTCTCTTTTAACTCCAAAAATAACATTCATTAAACCGACAGATACTCGTATGGTTTTTCACGTCTCTCTCTTTCGCAGATTTGATTCAGGGCGTTTTTGGAGTCCCTTCGCGTTCCACCACATCGCATTCATTACATCGAGTGCCGTTCACTCTCGCTCAGCAGACGGCAACCTCGACGATGACGACGTGGTGATAAAAATTTAACCAGGCAAAACACCGTACCGCAGAAACGCTCTCGTATATAATTTCATATTCCCGCGTTTGCGTTTACTGAAAGTCTTGCAATTATGACACGAGACTTCAAGGAGCACGATGCATCTACTCTCGCCTCTGTCAATCGCATTGCCGGTAAAATTTCAGCAAACGCTATTTACTTTAATGCAGTTTATTAATACTACTTGATGCTATCTGAAATATTAATCACCAAGTCACCTCGCCCAGACCATATTTATCTACTCTCTTCCCTCGTTAAATAAATACGTTAATTCGAACGAAATCGAGGTTTTAAAGAGTAACTTATTTCCGTGAAAATATACATCGGGAGTTCTCTCCAGCTCTCTCTCCGTTAATCAACGCTGATTTAATTCCCGATTTCCCGATCAAGTATGCAATTAAATAATGTTATCATAGGTACTACACGCGTATCGAATGCGTCGCACGTGGCGCGCGTCGCACGTGGCGAAGTTAATTTATTAAATTTATTAAACGAACTTTCCAGAATTCGATAAACAGTTCTGTCCATATAACGAAAGCGAGAGACCATCTGTGGCTCATACGGGCAGATATATCCATTGGATGGTTTAGAAAACCGTCAAGATCGTCAACAATCGCGTAAATGTTGAGAAAAAAGACAGAAAAAGAGAAGAAATATTCACGACAGATATCTAAAGGTGAAGAGAATTATTTATCAAATGACAAGAGTTTCATGTCTGTCTCTGCCATTGTAGAACTTTCGTCGCAGTTCAAGTGATTCATTTTTTTTTATTTTTAGAATTACTAGAAAAAGATGAAGGAGAGAGTTAAACGAAGATTAAAATTAAACAATATTGGATAATAAGGCATCAAAGAAATAAATCAAAATAAGTCAATAATGCAAGCCAATATACATCAACACTAGATGGAAAATTTAAAATTAAAATTACATTGACAGAGAGAGAGAAAGAGAGAGAAAGAGAAATGGTCATCAAACCGGCGAAATTTCGGCTCGGGTTTCGCCGGACGTCGAGTTCGTGCTCGCGATGCGAGAAAAGCAGGATACCAGAAGGGACACGTTTCGCAGGGCGGAAACATCGCGGCCAGCCGGCGACATCGCAAGAATCGCATCTGCCGGAATAACGCCGATTATATTCCGTGAACGCTACAGAGATGATTTAGAGGATATGCTCACCCACTCTCGAAGATGTCCTCGACGTCCAATCGTCAATCCGCCTTCTCTTTGTCCTTCGTTTGTCGTTGCTCTTTTTTTCTGCTCGATCGCGACGCTGCACCGCTCGCGCATTCGAATCGGCAGCGAGCCGATCGTTTGTAACACTCCGAGACGCGCTATCAGCCAACTATCGCGAGCGAAAAAATGCTTTGGCACCGTCGCGACAGATACCGCCATTTTCCGAACGCATACCGCGCGCGCCGTGGCCCTCGTGTCGCCATCTTGATAGTAAAAGAGAAAAAGAGATGAGTCTATAATCTACATGTAACATCTATCGATATTCTAGATTACTGTAAAAGAATCTGTAAAGAATATAATTTTATTGTACTATTGTAAAAGAATCTATGAAGAATATAATTTTATTGTAATTATTTGTCAAATGTAAATCAACTGATAACCAAGAGTACTAACATGTTTGAACGGTGTTGTTGTGTCAGTGCATCATGCAATTAATATTAATATAATTTATTTTTATATTTCCCTCTTTCTATCATTTCCATTAAATTTAAATTTAAATGAATATAAATACTTCAATTATATAATTATATATATATATGTGTAATATTGTAATAATATGTATCTCATTCTGTTCCAAAAAATCTAAAAATTATATATATATACAATATTATAAATACAGTGTTGGCTAAAAATATTAAACACCTTATATTAATAATTATTTAAAATTTTTGCTCAAAATTTGATTTATAGCATTTGCCACAATTGTTATTTGATTAAAAAATCTTTTTAATTTATGTATAATGTTATATAACAATACAGATGAATTCCAGACGAATGACAAAATATAATTAATGCCTAGTATCTTTGGCAAAGGCTGTACATGATGCATCTATAAATGCAACCATCGATCAGTATTCATATTTAAATTGATCGATAATTGTTGTTATTAGGTGTACAACTTTGCTTCCGCCGTTTTCCTATAGATGGCTTTAGCGGTAAGTGGAAATAAATAGATCATACAATAAATTTGGGCATCTGTCAACATAACCCCATAGAAACAGTCGATTTGTGTCTGCATCATAAAGTTATTCTCGATTGAAAATGTCAGTTTACGAGCCAAATTCTCGTCATTTGCGGGAGGTTTTAATTTTTTGCTTCAATATGAAGAAATCTGCGGCTGAAGCTCATCGAATGCTCTCAAATACTTATGATGAAGCCGCTATTAGTGAAAGAACGTGTCGTGAGTGGTTTCAACGCTTCAAGAACGGTGATTTTGGCGTCGAAGACCGGCATAGCGGTGGAAGAGAGAAAGTTTTCAAAGATGCAGAATTGGAGGCATTACTTGAGCAAGACTCGTGTCAGAATCAAGAAGAATTGGCACGAT
>NW_012130079.1:2233940-2246966 GCF_000143395.1 Atta cephalotes | reverse complement strand
ATATATATATATGTATATATATATATATATATATATATATACTCTATAATAAAAAATATGTATCATACCAAATGTAATATTTCTTGCATTTTATTAAACTAGTACATCTCGCGCAATATGTCATTGCACATTGTATGCTATACGTTATTAAAAAAATATTTAAGTAAATTATTATTACTACTTTATATCAACAAAGTTGCATTCGGAAAAAAATTATATTATTTTAATAAATTACAAATTTTGTTTGTAATTTAAAAAAATTATCACAAAATTATGATAATGAAATTTAACTGTTAATTAATGCAATAGAGCTATAATTATTACATATAAATTATTAGATATAATTATGAGATATATCTAAATACAACTTGCGCAATTTCTATAACTGCAATATGAATTTTTTATAGTTACTATTATTTGAAGAAATAATAAGTAATGATTCAATATACACCGAATGATTTTCGTAATCATGTAGGTGTCGAATTTTCAATAATTTTAAAGAAAAATATATGAATATAAAAATTAAAAGATTGAAAATGGTAATTTCTATAGATACTCTTTTTAAAAATTTCTTTTTATCTTTTAATTTTTTAAATCTAAGTATTCATTTTTAAACAAACGCAAATGCATTATTGAGTAGACTAACAATAAGTGTTAAATGTTTAAGTGGGGATGGCATGATAAAAGCGTCAATGAGTCGGTGAAAACTGTATTTGGATAGTGACATTAATGTAGTATTGTCTTAGTAGTGTTTTTATTTTATTATTACTGCTCGAGTACTATGATATTTCTAAGTGTTGTATTAATAACTTTGGCATATGTTGCTATAAGATACTACATTCGGAATTATCGTTGTCTAACATACGAAATTAGAAATGAAGACATTCTGCCAGGTCCGAAAAAATATATGACAAAGTATCTTTATGGAAATCCTGACGGTAAGAACATACATAATAATATGTTTAACTTATTAAAAAGTAACTTTTTTAAATTAGCATAAGAAAGAAAAAAAATTTTCAAGACATTGAAGTTTGTGATAAAATATTTTTAGTTTAATATAATAATTAAAAATGGAGTTGAATTCTATATCAATAAATTTTAGTTTATTGAATTCTCGATTATTTTATTAGACTATTCCTATTGATTATTTTCTCATGAATACCTTTTACTATTTGCAAAAATTTAATACAGTTAAACACATAATAAATAATACTCAAAACAATGTCAGAATGTAAGTGAAATGTTATAGCAAATTTGTTGTTAGATGCACTCTAATGCGCACCAGTCCATATTAAAACCGTTATAAACTAATTTAATTTGTAAGTATAAAATGCAAATATTTTAATTATAAATACAGATTTTACTTAACAGCACAATAAAATGTATTGAGAATTTTTTGGTTTAATCCATTTTTATATTTATATTAAACATTTTTATGTACAATTTGTGTACAACAACTTTATAGTGTGCATCCAATCGAATTCGCCATTAGATGTAATAATAGCAATAAATTATTTCTATTGTTTTTATTTATGAAAGTATTGAAATAAAAGGAAATCGAAGACTAAATAACTTAAGAAATATTTCATATTAGGGCTGTACATATTATTGCATGTATCATATTATACACTCTAGGTTAGATATCAAATTGCTTCTCGATAAAGTGGACTGCAACGTTCACAAAACGTTGGCATTCCAAGAATAGATATAGACACAGAGATAACTCGTAGCTTCTATACACCATAAAAGAATACATCAAAATATAAATATTTTATTTAAAAAAAACATGAGATACATTTTCGTTTTGTAGAATATTCATTTTTTTATAACTGCGTGAAACGATTCCCAACTGAACAAATTAATAACTAATTGTTGCCAAGCGTCAAATTCTATTAGAATTGATAACAAAGTCATTTGTTAAGCTCGTGTTTTTTAAGCAAACCTACATACATAATTAAATAGCATTAAAAATCGAAAAAAAGCTTTGATCAGTTTTGGTGTTAATCAATTCTTTTTTTCAATTTGTTATCAGATTGTCAGTAACTTTGCACAATTTTGCCGGTAATTCGATCTCATGTTGTGTTAGCAGATTGTAGGTATATCTGTCATCAATTTATTAACATTAATAAAAACAGAATTTGCATTAAATTTAATGAAAAATTTGTTTTCATTGGACTACTTTAGCTAACTAGGTGAATACTCCAAATAGTCTTAAATATAAGAATACTAAGAATGCTGGTCATAATTTTATTTTCAATAATAATATATACAGACAAATAACATTATAAAAATATATTTCGAAGATATAAAAAGATATAAAAAAATATAAAAAGATATAATTAATTTTTAGAGTTACTAAATATTTTATGTATACTTGGAAAGTATTTTTCATCCCCATTCCAATTATTGAAAAGGTCATTTGTTATAATATACGAACCAAATCAAGTAAAGGTAAATGAATTTTTATTTTCTTAATACATGTATTAATTATTTAATTAACAAATGTACGCAAACAACATATACATTAAGTTGAAAAGTCCTCTACCATTTTGCAATTTCCACAATAGTTGACAGATTTATTAATTATTAAATTGCTGTTTTCAATAATTTTTTACTAAGTAAAAACAGCAAAAAACAAAAATTGTTTATTTTTTTCTCATAAAGCTCTAAGAATTTTTTCAGAATTTTTTATTAACTTTTCAGTACTGCATTTTCTAATTAGAAAATTGCGAAAATGGTAGAGGACTTTCGATTAATTTTTCACGAAATTTCACGCCGTAATAATATTGTTCTCGAATTTCGGGACACTCAGTATATATAACAAAAATGTTAATAATACATATATGACTTTACAGACTGTCCTAAAAAGCCGACATTGCTCAGACAAAAATATAATATTCTATAAATTTGCAGAAGAAATATTTGGCACAAAATTATTAACAGCTTCTGGTAAAGTATATTTGGGATAAAACTACTAAAACTTGGGATAAAACTACTAAAGAAGAAAACTACGTAAAGAAGTGGAAACATGCTATAACTATTTTATAATCATTTATATATCACGAGTTTTATGTTATATTATAGACAATCTTTTTATTTGTACTTTTATGCTTTTACTTTATAATATTTTAATATTTGCATTTTAATAATAATGGAAATCTTTTGAAGCAGCTTTTCTTATTAAAATTTTTTTAATACGATTAGTTAATCATTTTACTTTTTACTATATATTATAATAGAAAAATATACTTCTTGTTTTAGAATCTATGTGGAATCAAAATCGAAAAAAAATAGCTCCAAGCTTTAGTCTGAATATGTTGCAAAGATTTTTTAATACATTTGTTGAAGAATCTTTAATGTTGACGAACAAATTAGAAAAAGTTGGAATAAATGGAAACGAGATTATCTTTCTTGAACATATAGCAACGTGTGCTTTGGACATTGCATGTAGTAAGAACATGCAATTTGTTTTATTTCTACATGTTGTAAAGACCCATGAAAAGCAAGTCATTCATATTTGTTCTCACTCCCGTTTCATCTAAATTTAATTTTAAACGAATAATTAGCATCATAAAAATTTGAAAAGTTGGAAATTTTATGATAAATTAATGATAACTATTAATTTATTTCATTAATTATATAACTATAATTATCAGCAACTTAAAAAAATGTTTTAAAGAATACTTATGCAAGAATATGCAAATTTTACAAAAACAAAATCAAAAACTTATTGAATTATTTGTAATCATCACCTGTATGAAGTTCATTAATGGATATCTTTATGGATTAATGATTATTTTATTTACTATAAGTTTGTTACTATTTTAGATATTTTAATGAGATTTATAAAATGTTATAAGAAACTTATATCAGTATATGATGTAGTCATCAATCCAATCTCAATCAAGTCATCAGTCAAAATTATAATGTTATGTTAGTTATGTATTAAAACAAACAATTAGTTAAATAATAGGATAAACTAATTTATGCAAGCAACAATTTTTTATTATTTTCTCAATTATATACTTTCACCTACTTGGTGCCAATTTATAAATTCTTTTTATAAATTAATATTTCAAACAACAAGCTTTCTTTTCATGTTTAAAGGCACTATAATGGGCACCAAAATGGAATTAAATAAAAAAGATCAATATTTCAAAACAGTTGTGAGGTATGTGTTTTTTTCATTTAATAACCACGATTGATAAAATATTTTGTCTATATATATATATATATATATTTTTTTTTTTAATATAGAATTTTAAAAGAAACTTGTTTCAGATTGAAAGAAATTTTGAGATATAGGTTGTATTCTGTATGGAATGAGTCTTGGTTTGACAAAATTATATTTAATTTTACTACTTTGGGACGGGAACAACATCAGACTTCAAAGTTGATGCATTCTCTTATTAATGAAGTATATAAATTGAATAAATTTTTTATTATTAGTCTTTATAATATTTTACTTACTTTTCATCACAACTTTTTATACAGATAATACAGCAACAACTGCATGAATTAAATAAACTGCATAAAACTGAGATGAAAACTAATAATACAAGTAATAAATCATTAATTTTTTAACATAGAAATTATATAGAATATTTATTAACATAAGATTGAGAAGATAACTGTTTTCATAATCTTTTTCTTTATTTAATATAGATAAAACGTTTTTCAACATTCTAATGGAAGCATCTCATAAAAAAAACTTCACACAAGAAATGATATGTGATAACGTAATTACAATGATTATACTGGTATGCTAATTGAATATACAAACATATTCTTAAATAGATAATATTCTAATAGAACATTTAATTCTATTTTTTTACCCAGACCAGTGATAAAATTACTATTACAATAGATTTTGTTATCTTCATGTTAGCAAATTTTCCAGAAATACAAGTATGTATTTACTATAAGATCATTATATTTACTACATAAGTTAAACAAAGCGTTATAAATATATAATTTTAAATTTCAAAAGATATTAATAATAATAATAATAATAATAACATATCATCTTTTAACTTACATCACTTGTAAGATGATTTCTAATATTGCTTTGATTAAATTATTATATGTTGATGTACAGATTTATTGTAAATATAAATTAAATTTTATTTGTATATAAATGTTTTAAAAAATATTTAAATTTACAATGGAGCCGCCGTAAAACTTATTATTCTAAATGCTTTAAGTATATAATGAATGTGCGCGCGAGTGCAATATATTCTATTTCGGATAAAATAATAATTATAATAAATTTATGCAAATGTATACGTTAATCAATATCATTATCAACGCTTCGATTATTTTCAAAATATCAATTTATAAATTTACTTATAATAAATTACAATATATGAAATATAACATATGATATTATATCAATATAAAGTGATATTTTCATTTAATTTTATAAAGGAAAAAGTATATAAAGAATTGATGACAATATATGGTACGGAAACACTAATATCTGCACCAGTTAAATATGACGATTTACAACATATGCATTATTTGGACCAAGTTATCGAGGAAACGATGAGACTTTTTCCTACTATACCTATAATTGGTCGACGATTAACTGAAGACGTAAAAATAGGTGTGTTTATTTTTGTAACAATTGAATATTAGCAACAATTTTTAATACAACAAAATTTTATTATATGTAATAAAGAATAAATTCTGAAATGTAATATAATAAAAACATCCATAAGTGTGAATAATTAATTATTGATTATTGATATTTTATTAGCTAATAGTCTTTTATTTAAGATCATCTTAAATAATCTGGAGATATTCTAAATCAATATAAGACTAATAAATAAGCTAATATTCAATAAAATGTAAAGCAAATTGTATTACTTATTATTAATACATTTCTATTTTATACTAATGTTTAAATATGCTTTAGGAAATTTTATTTTACCAAAAAATACTAGTATTATAATAGTACTTATGTTGATGAACCGACAAGAACAATACTGGCCAAATCCACTGAAATTTGATCCAGATAGGTTTTTGCCAGAAAGAATAAAGGATAGTCCTTTACATTATCATATTCCTTTTAGTGATGGACCAAAGAATTGTATAGGTAGGCATAAATATAATTATATTGTGAAATTAATTTATCTATAATCAGAGTTGCGCAATAACGCGTTATTGTAACATTATTATCGTTACAATTAATAATGAATTAGTAACGACGTAATATTTTTTTATTAATAATATAGTATAGTTTAATAATATAGTTTTAATAATATAGTTTTTTTATTTAATAATATATATATATATATATATATATATATATATAATATGGTGATAACACAATTAATTTTTTTGTGATGATGACAAATATAATCGTTACTTTTATCATTGTACACGTACACCGAGAAAAAAATATAATTAATTTTAATAAATATTTAGTTCAATACAACTAAACATTTACTTACAGTAAGTAAATATTTGTTCAATAAAAAAAAAATTATTAAATCAAATTAACATTATATCAAATAAATATATCTTTATATTTAATAAATATTTAGTTGGCAGTATTCCACTAAATATTTATTAAAATTGACTATATTTTTTTAGTGTACATATATTACGTGTACATGAAACAATGCAAGCAAATTTTAAAGAAGAGAGTATGTTTGACTAGTTACGATTAATGATAATTACTATAGGGGAAATCAGGACATCATAGGTCACAGGGTACCACCATCATTTGTTTAACATATCTAGAATGTTTAAATTAATACTATTGGTACAATACGAATATTACTTCGTTGCCCATACTTTTTATCTAGATGGCAATGATTAAATTCCATTGTATCAAAAAGCATCGATCATTAATGATTTTTGTGACGCAATAGTAACTTTTTAACCGCAAAATGTTTTAATATTGTTTTTGTAGTAGAATAAGACAAATGTACGAAAATATAAGGTGCAAGTTTTTGCGCATTTTTTCTTATCTTACTACGTTACAAGTAATAATTTAACGTTTATTTTTTATCGTTTTCTATTAAATGTATAATTGGAGTACTATGGGTCATACATTAAATATTTACATTAAATATTATATTAAATATTGTGATGAAACGAGACAATACAGAAAGTATATGTAAAATGGCAGTTTATATTTCTAAGCAATTAATTTTATTTTATCGTAATAAATTTTTTATCTTATATTAATGGTTATTTCTCATTTGTTTTATAATTTTTTATTGTATTATTTAATAATTATTAATTGTAATTATATTTTATTGTATTAGTGACTATGCTAAGTATAAATTAATTGAAAATACTTTTCAACTTTTCATCACCGTTATTTCTTGCATAATCCTATTATTTTGTGTGTGACTTAAGGTACCCCGGATATAAGACACCATGGGTCATTTAAAAAAAAAATATATTTTTATTTTTTTTTAAATTAATAAATATTTACTAAATATACTTATTAAATTTTAAAATATACATTAATTATTTTTAAAAAATGATACAAAATTTTTATATTTAATGTTTTAGAATTCTTTTAAGAGTTTGAATTTTTTATGATTCATGGTGCCCCGATCTCCCCTATATTTCATGTTGAATTAATCGATTAGACAATTTTAAGTGCTATTACATTAAAAAAAAGATTAATTTATTGTAGTAAGAAAGTAATCGAAATTGTAACAATTCAATATTTTTTGAATAAAAATAATGTTTACTTTTACAATAAGTAATCAGTAACAATAACAAATTATTTTTTGAAAATAATTTTTTCAACATTGCACATAACTTGCAGGTACAAAGTACGCAATGATTTCTATAAAAGTTATTCTAGCTACTTTAATACGAACATTCGTTTTCAAAGTAGATAAAAGCATTCAGATACGTAATATAAAATTAAAAACGGACATAACATTATCTACTATTGAACCTTTAAAAATCAGGATTAAAAAACGAGATCTTCAATAAAGTAAACTATTAGATAAAAGAAAACTTGTGCAGAAAATTTTTGTATGTATTACCGGCAACGGTTAATATTAATGTAACTTAATTTCTTATCTTATTTTTTACTGTCTAATGTATATAATTGCAAAGAAATAAAATATTCAAACAAAATCTTTGAAGATTTATTGTAATTTATCCTATTTCTTCTTTAGATTAATGCTTTTTAATTATTCATTACTTTTTATTTTATATATTTATAATAAATACTACAATTTATTTACTACCATTTATGTAATAATTTTTTTCGTATAAATTGCAACTAATGTGACAAAACAAGTTTTATGAGGAAGTAGAAGATTGCTGTACTTATGAGCCTGAAATAGCAGATTAGTAATAAGTTGCCAAAAAGCACTACTTTTCAATACCGAAAACTTTAAACGCGTTTTTCTCAAAACCACTTTTCCAAAATTGGCGTGCAAAATTACTCAAAAACTATTCGATCAATCGACTTGTAAGGTTTTTTTAGTCGCATAAAATTTTTCCTCTTCCTCCCATTCATTGATGATAACATAGCATATCTTCCAACAAGTGACACGATGTGACACAATGATCATGTCATCTTTGCTAATATTGGCAAACAACAAGGATGTAATGATCTATTGTATCATTTGTATCGCTTGTTGGAAAGCATAATCATCGTCTTTATCGAGGATGTTGTCCTCTTCTCCATCACCTCCGTCATCCTTTTGTCTTTTCCGGAACGGCTCGTACTGTACCATTTGTTTCTAAAATCACACAAATAATTATCACTTTCAGTGAATTACGTAAACGTTACGTAAAAATATTCCACCATTAACGGAACCGCTAATGGTGGAATATTTTTGCAGATTTATAAATCAAAAAATCATTCATGTAGGAAAAAACGAACTTCACGTAGACAAAAATAGAAGCATCCTTCGCTTTTCTTAATGCGCCTAAAATTCTAGAGTTCCACAATCTGTCTTATGTACACAATACTTATGTAGTTATCTAAAGTTTCATATACGTCGGACGTCTGTAAATAATAGAGCAGCTATTATATCCGGGCAGCTTAGTCGTAGCGAAGGATATTTCGCAGCGTCAGTCTTTTGTCCATATTCAGACTTTGTACTTAAATTTCTTAAATTTATCTTTAGATGTTCAGCAGCCAATGAAATAATTCGTAGAGTATCTAAAGATAAATTTAAAGAAACCTTAAATATAAGGCCTGACTATGAATACGAGTATTTGTCAAATCTTGTCTTGGAAAATTAACAGTATGAATCGTGGGGCACAGAGTAATTATATCGAAGTCGATTGACTCGAAATTTCCGGATCCGAATTCGATTCTATCGTTCTACGGTTATATGGTTTTGTTCGCGATTGTGACAAGCATTGCTTCTTGTGATTGATTATATTGTTGAGAGTGTGTTACTGAAATTTGTGATCTTACTTTTCTTTTCATTTCGTAATTTCCTATTGTTTTCAGGAAGTCCATATCTGCGATCATATAACTACGTGAAAAAAAGGAAAATCCTCGAATCATAGAAAGAAATCATTTAGCATGAATTATCATTTCTCTTGAATTATATCAATCTCAAATTTTATTAATCTCTTCCCCTAGTAGCAAGCTGACGTCAAAATGACAAAATGACGTAGCTTATTACCTGGGCCGGATTTAAATTTGATTGTAAATTTTGTCGACGTCTCTACAGTCTTCAAGATTTAATCGAGATTATCAGCTGATTTTAAAATAAATAAAGTAATATAATTTATTAACGTTTGCATGTATATTGAATTGTTTAGAATAGATTTTACTTCTGTTAGTAAAATGTTGCAAAATACTGTTATTATTGTTATTAAAGTTATTTCTAGCGGTATGACAAGTAATAATATGAATAATATGACAAGCAATAATTGATAAGTTCAGAAAATAAGTTCAAAAAATAAGTTCAGAAAAAATAAAATAGAAATTTAAAAAAGAAAGGGTTTGAAAATTTATCGTTGCATTCTGAAATAAGACATACAAATGTAAAAATTAATTACTTTTAAATAAAAAATGAATAAATAATGTAAACTTTCATTTTATTACAAAAATTTAATTATAAATTTAATATTTAAGTTTAATTAATTATAAGTTAAATGTCTCCGATCTTAATTTAAAAGTATTTATTTTAATCGATTTTTTGTTTTTTATAGCACGAATGTACAATATGTTATAATATATACTGGCGTCTATGCACATATTATATGACTTTTTCGTTTTTTTCAAAAAAAAAAAAACATACAATTTCTATAGATAATAATTGCAAGTGCAATGAAATAATTGCAAGTTTGTAAAAATTGCAGCAAATAGGAATTTAACCATAATAATTAAAATAATTTGAGCAATACTGTCAAAGTCATTGATACAATAAATAAGAGTTAAACAATAATGTCGTACCTTTAATTGTCTCTAACTTTCTTTTCTGGCTCATCGATAGCGAACTAACTGGATATGATCCTGTACAAAAATGGATTCATTGTAATGATATAATGAAAGACGATAAAAATAATTTATAAGATAATGAGACGACGTTTTAAACACCTTCGTTTACACAATTTTGCGTTGTGTATAATTCTTGGTCTCAATATAGTATAATTCTTTGTCTCAAACAGTTGTTACTTGAAACCCCAAACACCGTATGTAAGAACACAATGCGGCTATCGTAAGAAAGCTCTGTAAGAAACTTTTTAAGAAATTAATATTAAATATTTTAGGTTTTTCTCAAAATAAAATTTTATTTTAACGCATATTTATTTCAGTTATATATCATTTCAGTTTCTTATATATTTTTTTTATGATAATCTTTTATTATTATTATTATTATTATATTATTATTGTATTCTCTTTATTTTCCTTATTTTTTTAGATAATTTAAAATTTTCGTAATCCTCAAGTTCCACCTTAAAATTATTTTTCTAAGATTTTATTTTTAATTGTGTTAATTCCTTATAATAAAAATTCTTCAATAGAATATATTCAATATATCAATTAATTAAACTTCATATTTAATACACAAATTTTGTTTTTTATATAAATGTTTTTATTATTTTACATACCTTATTGTATAATACTTATTAATATTTAATATTAAAGGTATGTAACAATCTTTTCAAATAAAATTTTTATTTCAAGGAAGTTTTCCTAAGAGAGGAAAAGACTTTATTTTATACATCAAATGTATATTTCACCTTTTAAATAGTATACAGTTATCACGAGCACACATAAATAAAAAAAACATCTATAGCAAAAACTTAGTGAAAAAAATACAGGCGAGTATCATAATAATTCCAAGTTAAACAAACTACTTTCCTTGTAGTTATTCTGATATATTTTAAATCAAGGCCTCTCGAACTAACGCAGCCGCAGAAAAAATTCCGGATTTTTTCCGTTTAATTTCATCTTACGATTTACAAATATTGCGAAGCGTACGATATCGGTGAAAACATTTAACAAGCATAAAAATCACGTGTGCTTATTAAACTGTACGCTTTCTTGGAAAGCTCACATGTTCTCATAAGAAACATATGTTTTTACATTTTTTATCAATCTCATTACAATGAGGACATATAATTTCGGAATGCGATAAGGAAATTCAACAATATTAATTACTTTAATATAAAAATCTTCTCTTATCAGGCTTGCAATTCAAGCTTTCATCTATCAGGTTATCCAATGATAAAAGATTTGTACGAATATGTACAATATAATCCAATCGTAGAATTTTCGTTTGCTATATACATATTATAGAATACGCAATCTTCTTATCAAATAATACAGAAGAATGCACTTAGATCCGTCTAGAAATGTGCGCCAAGAGATATGTAATTAATGAGATTTCATTATTAAATTATATTATTACGCCTATGCGTACAATTCACGTATTTAATCATTCACGCATCTCAAATTATTTTTACAATTTACTCATAAATGTTTGTATTGAATAATCATTACGATGACTGTAGATTATGTAGGAAGACAGAAAATTGTAATTAAACAATCCGACAGAGAAAAGTTGACTAGTGTACAAAATTATCTGTAAATTTTATTTGTAAATTTATAATGCTTTTCTGTATTATCATTATTATTAGCAAACATTTAAGAATAAACAACAAAAAATAATTTAGATGTATACAAGATGTGTACAGATATATACGTAATCAATGAAGTATATAATTCTTATCTAATCACAACTCAGAAACGTTTAATGAAAATCAAAACAAACTTAACAAAGGATCGTATTAAAATTTTCTATCATATAGTAATCTTCATTCATCATTCGTGTACTTAAACACTACATCAAAGTAAAATAATAATATAAAAAAATGTTAAAGTATAAAACTTAGGACTATAAATATAGAATATTTACTGTGCGTACCGTTACATTGCAGAACACAAGATACTAATATATGAGTGTCATATTTTTCCCTTAATAATGAAATATATGAATCGTGTGTGGTGCTATATGTGCGCGTATGCGTATGAACACATACGTATAAATTTTATATATTTAAAGCATATCGCCGTCATGTAAGTATGATACTATAAATGGTTTACGAACTTAGGAATGCGTATTAATTAATGTAAATATGAAAATACGAATATTTAATTATTCGTATGCTAATCCTCGTATTCAGATACCGGATTCGTTTGGATTCATCCTTGTAAACTATACCAGAAATATATTTGTAGTGTAATAGATACAAGAAATATTCTGTTTGTTCTTGTTCTAAAATAGAATAAATATTGTTTACTTGATTTATATTTTAATTTCTCTTAAATCATAATATACTAATACTATTTTTGAGAAAAAATTTCAACACATATACTTATTCAGAATTATGTAAAAATGAAATTATATATAAGTCTGAAGAATAAATCCGATATCTATAATTGATCATCAGGCAAACTATTTCCAAAATTAATCTATCTATAGTTCGCTTTAAAATAAGTGTGTATATATACATTAAAAATCCATTAAAATATATTTAAAATAATATATATATGTATATATATATATATAT
>NW_012130079.1:2202161-2233243 GCF_000143395.1 Atta cephalotes | reverse complement strand
TATATTGTATAATTCATGATATGCATAATGGAATAAATAAATATGTATACGCGTAAATATGCACGTAACTTAAAAAAAAACAAAGAACTGAGTATTGTTATAGTAAAAACTAATTACTTTATACGTAATAATTACTTGAAGGTATGTTCAGAAGTATGGATCACTTATTAATGTCATGTAGTTATTGTTTTCGAAGAAAAGAAATGATGTCATAAATGTTGTTAAGAAAATGATGGCAAATTCTCCTATCTTCTCTCAGTCTCTCTATTGTATTAGAATATCTAAGTACTATTATATTGTTGTTCAACAATCCACGTTTCAATAAACAGAGGTTTAAAATAATATTCTAAAATCTTTAATCTTATAAACATTTCGATCTAAAAAAAATTTTAGCGCAAGTAAGATTTAATCGAAATAATATTTAAAAATGTTTTCCGCGCGAGATAAAATCTAATATTTATCATGTCATATCTTTAGTACAAAACAATCTTCAACAATTCTCTCTCTCGTCACAAAAAAGATTTTATATTAAACATTATTTCGATTAAAATATCATTTGGGCTAAAAATCTTTTGAAGTATTTATTTAGAATAATTTTATTTAATTTCATAAATGTCAGAGGATAAACTTTATCGAGTATCTTAAACTGAGGTTTCAGAGTTCAAACGCAAAAGAAATTTGTTCGATTTAGGATGTGCCAATTGTTCAGTGAGATTAAAATGCGGTAATCTATGTGCTGTACACAAGAGTGCCACTTCGCCCTGTCTCAACTGAAACTCACAACCGTTAGCGATCGGGCGAGAGGGTAGCTCTCCTTCGCATACCAAGGCCCAGTGATGTGACCGTTTTTGTCTCTCTTTCTCATTCGATAGCACTGGGTTTGCAGCGAAGAATGGTTCTAGGAAGGCGCGCGGCGCCGCATCTTGAGCCAAACATCTAGCGAGACGATTCAAAATAGATTCTACGGAATGACGCGGCTGTTGCCGGGTGATTCTTAAATATTTCTGTAAAGCTCTTGCCATAGAGGGAAACACCGCTTGCGCAGCTTCCATAGGGTCCATCGGTCCAGGATTTGGCGTAGATTCTACCTCGGAATGCAAACGTTTGATATGCGCAAATGCCTCTTCGGCGGCAGTGATGAGTCTTGCGCGACGTTTCCGCACTCGCCGCTCGTAATCATGCTCCTCGTAGAAGCGCTCATTGTGACTCGAATCACGACGACGCGCTTGTGCTGTCAGAACTGCCCGGTCTCCGCTTCCGGCGCGCGATTGCATACCACCGGTCACTCCACCATCAACCTCGTAAAACTTGAAACTTGATTGTTTTCTACCAGACTTAGAGACTGGCAACCTTTCCAAATATGGATTGTAAATTGGAAATTCTGTATAGTATTTTTCTAGAACCCATACGGCTGCTCTCTGTATCGATAACTGGCCAATCGCATAAGATCTCGATTCACCATCCGGCGATCTAACGACCTGTGAACGAAAATAATGTATATAATTCAAAATGCATGTTGTAATTAGGTATCATTGAGTAACAATATGAAGAACATTTAAGATAAACACCTTAAGATAAAATGTAGGTTGTAAATGACGAACTTCGATAAGGAGCACTGCGGTGTAATGTATAAACAGGAGTGTATTGGCAAGGGTACCTGCATAATTTACTAAACTTTTGTACTCTGTTATTTCGCCATTGGCAACAGTCTTAGCACTCTCGGTGACCTGAAAAATATCGAATACTTTAGTAACTAAATATATTTACAAAGATAGTATTTTTCAGTAAAAGATTAACATAGTGTAATATAGTAAATTATTACTCTAATTCTATATTTTGAAACGAGATGAAAATTATAAAATAATTCACTATGTTATAAAGTATCATCTATTGATATTTTTGTCCATAGTGAATTTGAATCGATTTGAGGTTATTAATTAATGATGATCACATATTCTATTTTGATTTTTGATTGCATAAAATCATGATGCTTTTGTTAATCGATCTCAGATCAATCCAAATTCATTGCGAGCAAAAACATTATACTTGTTTCTTGCTGGAAAACGCATATAATTGCATTAATCATATCTGGGATGATTACCTGTACAACATAAAAAAGCCAATAAGTACAAATGCACAGGGTGGTGAGCAGCAGCACTCCTGCCTTGAATAAAAATATGCGTGGCATGGTAGCGGTTCGCGGACGCAGGAATACTGCCCAGCTACCAATGATCAGTAGCACTAGTTTGAAGGCCAATCCTAGCAGTTCACCTTTGCATTCGGCATTACATGACAGTAGATGCAATTTCTGTTGCATCGTCAGTACCGTTGTTGAGTCGGGAAAGAATCCCAATTTAGGCAAAATAACCATGGCTATAGGACTAAGAAAGGCGCTTATCCCGAGTATCATTGCCACGATTGGACCAACATAGCGATTGCAGCTAGAACCAAACGTGCTATCGGTTTCGTTTGGCCAGTGGCTTACATCTTCAGTCGATTCTGATCTATCCGAGGTATTGCCAGTGACGGCTGTAGTATTCTCTCCCCAATTCTCATCCTGAGGCAGTATCTGCACCTCGATCACTTCTTGGCCCATGTTATCCACACTATCTCCTCGTACGTTGACTGTTGTTTGAAACGGAGCCATTTCACTAGTATCCAAATTCTGTCTCTCCTTTCTTTGACTTCGATTGCTCCTGTCACAAAAGATTACAAAAGATTAATGAAATCCAAATCATAAGAGATCATCTTTAACAATCATAATTTTAGTATTAAAATAACTCGCTGGTTTTAGTTGTATAATATCATGCTTCTTTCTTAATAATAAGAATGAGTCAAAGAACCTCTTCTAGATTATAGAACTGAAAGAAGTACTTACCTCCTTCATTCAGTTATGCAACTAAAACCAGTGGCTTATTCCGTCAATACTAAAATAACGACTGCTAAAGAGCTTTTATGATTTCTATTGTGTACAACCTCATAAGACACTACATTTGGAGAATTAAAACTCCCACTTCTTTAGGATGATTAGATGAAATTGGGCTATACCTAGTGGTACGGTGAGAATGCTGCCTGTGATGCTGTTTCGAACTGTGAGATCTATGATGCTTCTGGGAGCTCCTGCTGTGGTGGCTATGGCTATGCTCGCTAGCCCCGGACTTTACGCTCTCCGTCTCCATTCCACGACAAAGGCTACCGCCCGCTCGCTACCCCATAAGAACATACCCTCCCTCGCACGCTGACGAACGACGGACACATGTATCGCGACGCCGCACGACGTAGTCTCAGTCAGCTCCAATGTTCCGCTTTACTTTGTCAAGGTACGCTATCGCCGCGCATCCACGATCCAGGCATTCTTGGAGCGTCGCGGCGTCGCGGTCACGTGCACTCTTGACATTCCGTTATCCGGTCGAGACGATTTGTAGGGAACAGGTTACCGCTGTCATCGGTACGATATGAGATCGATACCGGAATGATCGATGAAACCACAATTCTCGGCGTCAAACGCGTAAAAAACAGACGCCGACACGCCTAACGTTTTATTATTCCCACCCCCTCTGTCCGGCTCCAAGCAGCCGGGCTACCACATTCCGTAGTAATTGCTGCGATTGAAAACACTGCGGAGTCGCTAGGGGAATTTTATCCTGAAGATACGCTAGAGAAAGATTTAGAGAGACCCATGTTCGTGGACATCATTTATAGATCATGATATAAAAATATAATATTCTTATACTATGGATACATTCCATTTGATGTTGCAATACCTTGTTTATACATTTGCTAAACAATCAATCATTCATGTCGTTTATCAATCAAGTGTCAAACAAGGTTTTCACTTGACATTGCAAATGTATAGTAAAAAACCATGGAATGCATCCTATAGAAGCAATAGATATCGCTTATCTAATTGTTTCTATATTAGAACAATTAAAATAGATCAAACCATTTTCGCGATCAAGCGATTTTTATTTAATATTTATCATGTTTAAAATAATGAATAATTTTATAAATAAAAATATGTGTTGAACTATCAAGATAGTCGACAAATTCTTTCAATTAAAAACATTTGAAATTTATTATTTTTTAGTGGAACACTTTTTGTACTTTCTTTCCAAATGTATTTCAAATGATTATTACAATTTATTACACGGCAATAGGAGTGGGTGGAGGTAGATCTTTGGACGGCTTCACCTCGGAAATCGGAACTGACGGTGGCACCTCTTCTTTCGGCTCCACGATAGATACATAATCGGGAAGAGGTTTTTTTGGGCCACTCTTGCCATTAGGATCCCAAGGAAGCATAATTTTAACCTTGATTCCCAATACCCCTAAAATATATTTAAAATAAAATACAAAATAAAAAATACAAATGTAATATCAAATATAACACAAATTTTTTATTATATGTTATAAACTGAATATATATTTCGAACCAAATTTTATAAGTACATTATTATATTACGAATTAAAGAAATAATCATGATAATACAATGATTGATACCTTGTCGAAGAAGCACATGCCGAGTGGCAGTGTTCACATACTCATTAGTCGGCTCGCCTGAGTGTATCATAAGACCATCAACAAATTTCATTGATTTTGCTCTCTGACCACGCAGTTTACCACTGACAACCACCTCACAACCTTTAGCTCCTGACTCCATGATGAAACGGAGGACACCATAACATGCTCTGATTAAAAACAAAATTTTCAATAGAAAAAATGTGATAAAAAATAAGATTAACAGACTACATAGAATAAAGTTCTAAACTTTACCTTCGTACAGCGAGGCCACCGATCAGTTTATATCGAAGAGATTCTGCCTGTGCAATTGCACATAAGCCACGTGTGGCGACTTTTTCGGCATACAACTCAACATTCTGCGGTTCTTTAAAATTAAAACGTTTCTGTACTACAGAAGTAAGCTCTCTGATCCTACGTCCCTTTTCACCAAGTACGCTTTGTGTATGAGTAGCCAACAAGATAATTTCTGTTCGATTTGGTGTAACACGAACTTCCACACCAGAATAGCCATCCTCAGCGAGTTCGCGAGTCAAAAACTCGTTTAACTCAGCCCTGAATACACCGTCTCCCACAAACTGAAGATAAAAAAAAAGTGAATATTAATACTGAATTTAACTTATCTTTATTATATATAAGTATGAAAATTTGTTTGAAAAAACTATCATAAAATCAAATATCAAAATTAAATATCAAATATAGAATAAAAGAATGTTGCAAAATAACTAATATATGCCTAATCTACAAAATTTTATATATTTTAAATAATTTTGTAATGAGATACATGGAATCATGAAGGCCATATGTGAAAGAATTCACATGTGACACTGAAAGCATTCCATTATGATTTATGATTCTAGCAATATCTTGCTTTATTTCGATGAAATATTATTCCAAAAATTTTCAGCACTGCAACAAATATATTTCTATGCTTGCTCAAATTTATTATATACTTTATATTTATTATAAATTCTTGAAAATATTACTAACCTTCCTCTTCTTCGATATTGAACGATTCTCCATATTCAGGATACTAGTGAATCACAGATTCCTTTCAATTGAATTACGTCTAAAATATAAAGAGAATTACGTTAATTACTAGTGCTTAAACATATATAAATCTAAATTTATAAATTCCTAAATTTACAATATTAACAGCCGCTTACTTCTCTTAACCTTTCGTATTTCATATGATTTCATGAAGGCCGCATGCGGATATCTACGATTGCAAACTCACTTTAAATCATAACTTATTTGTAATCAACCAATCAGAAATAATATCACTACGTAATATCAGCTGTTGACGCTTCTGATTGGTTCTTGTGACTTACGACGATACAATATCCAATAAGAAAATTCACTTTCTAGAATTTCTAGCTAGTAATATTTTTGTCTCGAGAAAAAAATGGCGTTTTCCATTGGAAAAACTAGTGTAACACTATGCAATTGAGTGCAAATTGGCTTATATATTTCCAATGTTAATAAATAATTTAATCCTTTTAAGCTTATGAGGTTATCGTGACATAAAAAAAATACGTAATTTACAAGGATTAAATTATTTATCAATACTGAAAATATGTGAATTAATTTAAGTGCACTCTGTGTGTCGATTGCGCTTATTTTCCCAATGGAAAATTTTCCTATTGGTAGTGTGAAGCCTGCATAACGGCGTCTGCTAGCACTGGCACTACTGCGTTTGCGCGAGACTCCATCCCTCCATCTCGCAGCGTACAGCTTGTCGTTTCGCGGCTTCTATCGGTGTTGTTACAATCTTTCTACCGTTGTGGTTTCCATTTTTACTCTCTCTGTATCGAGTCTGTAGTCTACACGCTTCTGAAAGCTACTTCGGTTGATTTCCCGTGCTCGCGTCGTATGAGGCACGGTGAAATTTTATCGTTTACATTCTCCATCGGGCACACGTCTTCAGGATGCCCAAAAGGAAGCATCAGGCCCTCATAGATTCCGACAGTAGCGGGAGTGCGTCGGAAAGCGGTTCGGACTTGGACAATGTAAATAGCTTAGCCTTTATGTAAAAGTCCTGTGCCATTCACTTCCGCGTCCATTATCATACCGTATGTTTATCTCCGTTCACGAATTGCAAAGTGCAAACTGCGATCACGTTCTAAGCGACTTTGCATAATTTACGGTAATATCCAATACAAGTGCATAAACATATATGTACGAATTTTATGCAATATTAAATCAAGTATTTTTTTAAGACTGTAATGTGAATACACAACAACTAGGTAATAAAAGTTTTAAATGATCAAGCTGAATCTTCAATGCTTAAATAATTTAGTGAATTATTAATTTCTGAATTATGAATGTTTTAAGATAAAACAATATGTATTTTTAGCTTTTTATTTTTAAATTATCTGGTTTTTTTTCTTTTTAATGCTTGATTGTATATTTTATTTTAAAATGAAGAATGTGGAACAGTTGCAAGAAATATATTACATGTAATATAAAATATAAAATGTAATATATAATTGTTTACAACACATATAATGTTAGTAATATATAATAATGTGATTGCTTGTCAAAACTCATGGAGCACAATGCAATATGGAACTGAGCTGTTATAATTTTTTCCATGATTTTAGCATTAGTAATTGAGCACGTATCTCTTTACTAAATTTTAGGACCTATTGTCATTGGCAAAGAAAAAGAAAGGAAAATCCCAAGATGATTCTCAATCGAATGAGGATAACGGATCCATTAAGAAGGACACTAAACATGATTCAGATATATCAGATTCTGATGATTGGAATAACAAAGCTGGAAAAACAAAGAAGAAAAAGTCACCATCAAAAAGAAGTAAACGAAAGATGACAAAGTCCAGCTCAGAAGACAGTGCCAGTGAGAAAGAACCAGCTAAGCAGCTTTCGGAGCCAGAAGAAGGTATATGGAAATTAAATCTTTTACAAATGTATACTTTGTTTTTTCTTAAATATGTGAATATGATCTCTTAAGTTTTTTGCTATTATAAATAACAATCACTTTATTATAACAGGTGAGGTATCAGATTCAGATCCGAGTGGTTCCAGTTCCAGCCAAGAAGAATTCAATGATGGCTATGATGACAAACTTATGGGAGATGCAGAGGATCAAGCTAGACTTGCACAAATGACTGAGAAAGAACGTGAACAAGAAATCTTTAAACGAATTGAACAACGTGAAATTATGAAAACAAGATTTGAAATTGAGAAGAAATTAAGAATGGCCAAGAAACAAGAATTGAAAAAACAAAAGGAATCGAAAAAGAAGGAGAAGGGTATTGAAGAGAAGCAGAAAATAGATCGAGCTCCAGATCCTAAAGAGAGGAGTAAAGATCGCAAGAAGACAATAGAAGAAAAGCAGGACAAGAAGTTTCATGCAATGTCATTGCTCAAAGCTAGACGCGAAGAGAAGAAGGAACGAGGTAGGTTTCTCATATATTGTTGCCTTCTTTGTATTAGAAATATTACAAATATTTCTAATCCCATTCTTTTATTAATAGAGGAAAAAGAAAAACAGAGGATAGAGCAGCAACAACAGCAATCAAAGGATATGGAGGAAGAAGAATTGGAAGATGATCATAAAGCGGCTGCAAACAAAACAAAACTTAAGGCATCTGATATATATTCCGATGACAGTGGTTCATCAGATAGTGGAGAAGAGGAAGAAGTAACTAAACCAGCACCTCTACGTAGATCATCTTCGAGTGAAAGTCGCGATTCGGATTCCGACAACGATAAAAAGTAAGTTTTTAGGCTATTTTTTATTCAATGATATTTTTTATATCTTTATTTTTATTTTTTATTTTTATTCAGTTATATTTTTATTCGATATAATTATTTTAGGTCGATTACTAGCAACAAAGCTAGACCTAAGAAACCAGTATACATCAGTACTAAAGAAGATCTAAATAAGATTCGATTATCCCGTCATAAGATGGAGAGATTCGTTCATTTACCTTTCTTTGACAGAGTAGTACAAGGTTGCTTTGTCAGAATAGGAATCGGCAATAATAATGGCAAACCTGTCTATAGAGTAGCTGAGATAAGCGGTGTGTGTGAGACAGGAAAGATTTATCAACTCGGTGGTACAAGGACGAATAAGGGATTGAAATTACGACATGGTGCACAGGAACGTGTATTCAGGTTGGAATTTGTTTCAAATCAAGAATTCACAGATTCCGAATTCTTTAAGTGGAAAGAAACTTGTGCGCTACAAGGAATATCGACGCCTACATTTGATGAAGTAGAACAAAAATTAAAGGACATTAAGGAAGCGCTGGTATACGAATTCAAAGAAGAGGATATAGAAAAAATAGTACGTGAAAAGGAGAGATTCAAACAGACTCCTTACAATTACGCAATGAAGAAAGCACAGCTGATGAGAGAACGTGATGCGGCTAATTGTAGAGGAGATGACGAGACAGCTAGTCGACTTAATCAAGAATTGAGTGAATTAGAAGAGCGTGCATCAGAACTGGATAAAATGCGTACGGCAACAATTTCTAGTATATCATACATAAATGATCGCAACCGAAAGAAAAATGTAGAGGAAGCTGAAAAAGCTATAATGGTAATGTTTAGGGTATAATTTGTATTATAACATTTCAATTGATTAATGATAATTTCAATTCCAACTTCGAATTTGTTATAACAGGAAGAACTGAAAGCTAATAAGGGTAAGAAAGTCGATGATCCATTCACTAGGCGAAGTACTAAGCCAAGGATGGTGTATAAGCCGGAAGATGAGTCTGAAGTGGTAGCAGTTCCAGTAAATGATAAATCGAATCCTCATCCTACTGGAGATTCAGTGTCGGCAGTTGATAAAGAGAATGGACAGGAATCTAAGAAGAAGCAAAGTACAGAAGATCTATTTGACGCACATGACTTTGATATAACAATCGATTTGGAAGTTCCTATTCCAAGTAAGTTTTGCAAGAAGTATTGTAAGAAATTATATTTTTAATTATAAATTTTTGCCCAGCAATTAAAACAAAACGAGATATACATAGAGTACAAATATTTATATAATTTATACAATTTTATTTCTAGACAATCCTGTTAGCGTTTTACCGAAGCCCATTAATAATATCAAGGATACAGGACCTCGCCGATCGTTAAATCTAGAAGATTACAAAAAGAAACGTGGTCTTATCTAACAGTTCATATGTCTTAAACATTCTAAAAATACGATAAGGCTAAGTTGTCGAGGTTATCTTGTAATTAAAGATATCACCTCATTTATCGAATGCTCTGTTTAATAACAAGAAGGAGAATGCGTTCTTATAATGATTGACTGAGAGATTAGATTATTTATGATTATACTTGCAATGTTACTACTAATGAAGAATTTATCTGTTTAATACGTTGAGTAGTAGTGGTTCCCTATACACGAAGGATAAATACTGTATTACAGTTATGTAATATTACAGTTACATAATAAATAAAGGAATATTAATGATACAAACTATATAATATCTAATGGAAATTTTGTTATAAAATTTTTTAGAATTTTATAACATAATGTCAGATTAATGATTATATCTACATATGGATATGTGACGCATACATATTTATGTAGGAATTATATTGGAGATCACACTGTGTGTATATAATTTAACCAAAATTTCATTACGCCCTCTTTATTCGCCATTAAGATCTATAAAAAGAATCGATAATCACTACCATTCATCATTCATCATCATACTCAATGTATTAAAGAGATTTTAATTAAGATTTTAATTCTTCAAAAAGATTTCAACGAATCGGTTCCTATTATGTATTCCAAATAGCGACATTGTCATTGCTGGACGGAAAATATAATTTTGTACACATGCAATAATTGCGTATATAGAACAATGTTTGATTGATAATGACAGTACTTAAGGAATAAGATTACTGAGATATATTACTTAGATGCTGCGAAAAATATAATTTTACGTTTTATTACACATCTTCTAATGCACATGGGAGACAACCATATCTCAAGTAACATACAATTCTTATAAAGCGGTAAAAAAAAGTGCATATAATCACTTTTTAGCGCTTTATAAGTGCTGCTTTGCTACTTGGGATATCGTATAATACTTAAATGAAAAATAGAAAAAAAAGGAAGATATATTTATACTGATCAAGTTATTTGCCAAATAACTAAATTTCTTACAAATCGTTTATATAAAAATCAATTTTGATTACAGTAAATGATATAAGATTTTACGTTGTATGCAATAGAATAAAAATCTTGTTAAAAAGCCATTTTATCAGAAAATGGAAGATATATATATAATTAACATAACTACTACAATAGTATATCAATATCAATTAAATAAACTTATATCTTTTAATTCACGTATCCTGTACGTAGTGTACGTTACACTGTTTGTATTATTCATTTATGTACAGTATATTATCATTTTGACATCTTTCTCAATTTATTCATATATCTTCAATATTTTCTATTGAGGAAAAGCAAAACTGTATATAAATATTTCAACGTTTTTGAATTATAATTTTTATCATTTGAGATCCTACAATATTAATGCAATGATAAAAAAATTTTTTTTAGCAATACCGATTCTCTTATTGAAAAAGAAACTAAATTTATTTAAAAATAAGTTAATGTACTGCCTCATCGCTTACTTACTTTTTTATTATTTTAATATTGCTGAAAAAGATTGTGTCAAACGTACGAAATGTATTACGATTTTATAATTGTATTTATAATATATGACATGTAGAAAATATGTACAAAATGAATGTTTGCATCGTATTACATTATATTATAAATTATAATAAGGCGTCTTCATTGTCTCTGCATTTCTTTTATCGAAATTGTACATACATGTATTTAGGGGCGGGGGAAGAGGAGAGGGGGGGGGGCATATTTAAGCACAAGAAACTTCAGAATCTTTCTTCTAACCATGTAATAAATTATTATTTTCCTAATCTAGGAAATATTGTCAAGAAATTATAACTGTGTATAGCCCTATTGCTAAATACTGTAAAACTGTAGAAAGCGATTCTTATTTTTATGTAATATATATTTGAAAAAATTGTAGGTCCCGTAATCCAGAAATTATATATACAAAAGAGATCACCAGGTCGCCACTGATAAGAGACGATGGATTTGAGAGAGAGAGAGAGAGAGAGAGAGAGAGAGAGAGAGAGAGAGAGAAATCTGAACAATGTTGTTTGTAAAAGTATCATATTCTTGAACATATTAATTTCACTATTGTTTACATTAACAACAATAACAAAAAACGTATTCTGCATACTAGAGCCGTGTTTCAAATTTACTGCTAGCAGTAAAATGCTACAGTTTACGTTACGTGCACTATAGATTTTTATTAGTCAATTTTGGAACACAGCCTTGAATTGACAATTTAGTTTTCCAATTAAAACTAAAAGATGAAAGAGTATTATCTTTCTTCGACTTAATGGACACTCTTGTCTTTCAGTTTTAGCTGAAAAGTCAAGTTGTCAATTCTGTTACACAGAAATACGTTTTCGCTGTTATTGTTAATGTAATAATGAAATAATGAAATTTGCATTCAAGAAAATGGTGAATTTTTTTTCGATATTTATCGTCTCCATCGTTTTTAAGGATGCGTTCCGTTTTACGCTTGCAGCACTCGTAAGCATCATTTGTCCTTGTTCAATATTTAGTAGACACGGATAAACTGATGACGCTCATAGCGTGAAAACGAAAAGTATTCTTATTAGAGATAAGATTACCTCTTCTACATAACTTACTATATATCCATTAATATATGAAAGCTACAGTTTTTTAACGCTGGGTTTCAAACGGCCTATTAGAAGATTGTTATGGCAAATTAATACTTTCAGTGATTTGCCATTGCCTTCCGAGAGGTGATGATTAAACAAAATCTGAGGTATATGTATTCTGGGCATGAATTTAAATCTGGATCTTTTGGTACAGTGAGCAGCCACGTAATTCTCTACATCATGATCGCCATATAAGGATTATCGTGCCAAGTAATGGCATAAAATAGATGCAATATTTATACTTATAATACTCAGAAGCGATAAGAAGTGGATAAGATTATAAACTAGTATATATTATATTATAGCAAATTATATATACATTTATATGTAATAATATATATTATATATATTATTTGTATATAATTTTTATTTACTTATATACATATATATAATTTGCTATTAATGTTCGAGATACACAACATCACACATGCATATAAGATACTTTATGTTTATATGTACTAATGTCTTTTTATCATTGCACTATGTGTTTCCTTTATTAATACATATTTTTCACATACAATAGTTTTTATTACCAGCAATTATATAATTTATTGCAAATTAAAGTATATATATATATTGACTGCTCAAGATATATTAATCTTTTTATAATAAATGTGTAATGATGCCACTTTCTTATGTACAAAATTAATAATATTGTAAATTATGTAACTGCTAACAGTATTTAACAAAATATATACATGTATGTGTGTGCGTGCGTGGATGGGTGTTTATTCTATTAGGATGTTTTATATTTGTTCTACTAGACGATCTCATATATATTTTTTAGATCGACTAAGCGCATTATCATGTTTATCAACAAATTCTGTATTTTGTTACGGTATGTTTCGCATATAATTTCTGTATCGAGCATCATCTTTGCTTTTCATTATACTTCCACGAAATCTATCCTAACAGAAAATCTAATAGCGGCTTCGACTAACAATAAATTTTAACTAATTTAATTTATCGATTAAAATTCAGTCGATAAAATCACTTAAAGTAATATTTTTAATTAATCTCATCTCTTTTTTCCATATGTTAAACATAACTGTCAGTCGTTTTTATTAAATGTTATATAACAATAAAAAAATTAATAATTCTATCTATGTCAATAGTACACTAACAGCTGATTAACGTTACTTGATATTACTTCAAATTAATAATTAACTAAGGTAATTGTAATCTGATGAATAAATATCGACAAATATTTTCGAAATCCCTAACGCGAGATCTACAATGAGAGTCATAGTAGCGCAAGCTCTTGTCGTAGAAAATTAACCAATTACTGTTGAATATGAGAAGAATGATCGACTATGATTGGTCAATTTTCTACTACGACCCTATGACCGTTACTACTCCGTATAAATGTAGATTGAAATTTCTTCACGCGCATAGGCGCCGAAACTGAAAGTCTCGATACGTTCTTGGCTCTGTTTTACCAATCGCGACATTTCGCAGTCGCGTGTTTCAATGCGCATCGCGAGGACTCGGCGCGCAGTCGCGACGCGTGTGCGCCGGACAGATCGTTCGCACACCGCTGCCCATATAAGGCAATTTCCCCACGTCCCTGGCGGCGATTGGACCGCGTGACCGGCACGTCCCGCGTCGATGACTGATTCCTCCCGAAAGTCGCGTGTCCGCGAATCGATCTTACGTAAATCGTGCATGTACACGTCGAATCGGCCTTGGCCGTCCTATCGGGAAATTATTCGCGCCGTTACCGCGTTTACTACCCCCGCCGCTGATTTCAATTCGTATTTGTCACGCATTCTCGTTTTATCCGCCGCTTCGTTTCACGTGAATGCCGGCAATTACGTATTAATTATTCGATTCACGAATCATCGGGCGCGACGCATTAATTATCCGTTCATTCTTTTACAATATCGACTAGCATACTTCGTTCCGAATATCCGATAGATTTCCAATTCGCGTGATTTTTCTATCTCGCGCGCCTATTGTAACGTGCGGTGGCGCGCAATCGCGAATTTTTGACGACGCTTGACGGGGCGCGGGCATTCCGTCGCGGGCCAATCAGAACGGCGGGCCGTGGCGGCGCTGCGCGCGCAGGCGTAGGGATACAGGATTCGCGGAGAGAGAAAGAGAAAGAGAGAGAGAGAAAGAGAGATAGCCGGCTGGTCGTGAGAGAGGAGCCTCCCTTCCCGTTCGCCCGTGTGAGCCAGCCGCGCGATCTCTTCGACTGGACACTACGCCGCTATCCAGTTCCATCACGGCCGAGATACACCGGGAAAGTGTCGGTTAAAGTGCTCGTGACTCTGCCCACCGGCTACATCGCTCGCTACGGAAAATGGTAAATATCTGGACACGACGGCAGCGGCCACCGCCGCCGCCGTCGTCGTCATCGTCATCGCCACCGTCGTTTTGCAAATCCACAATAAGTGGATATTAATCACCCCGGCGAGAGAAAAAAACGTTCCATAAATGCGAACATCGAAATCGCGGCATCTATCTATGGCGACGGGCGAGGTTCGACCCGGCCCGGCAGCCGACGACAACCTTTTTGTGGTTATGGCCGCAGCAGACGCGCCGGTCGGCCATTGTTGCCCGGCTCCGAGATACGCCTCCTTTCTCGCAACGGCGGCCGCCCGGAAGAATCTCGCGAATCGCCCGCGCGGCGTCTTCTCGCCTCGTCTCGACCACGTATCATCGCTCCGCTCTCGTCTATCTTCATCGCAGACCTCATTATTTAGCCTCCCACGCGGATTACCGCGGCAACGGCGATGGTGACGATCCTTGCGACAGCTTGCACGGACTTGCCGTTGTTTCCAGGAAGCGTATGATTCATTTCCACTTCGACGAGCTGATTGACCGACCGATCAGTGACGGAGAATCGCGCGTCACAGCGGCATGAGATCGCGCTTTTATGTCTGGGAGATTGCATTTTCTCGCTCCGTCTTTCTCCATCTCTCCATATCTCTCTCTCTCTCTCTCTTCTTTTTTCTCTTTCTGTCTCTTTCTCTCCGTCTCTATCTGTGCCTCCTCTTCCCTTTGCCTTTTCGAACGTTGCATCCGATTGCAACCAGTGTCTTGTCACTCTCACGAGTTCGATTCTGTATCCATGAAGATCCGTGATATAGGGCCATTTCTATAAATATTTTTAATTCAAGTTAACTGGGATTTCAGTTCTCGGCTTCATCTCTTTAGCTTCGTCCAGGAGATAATCTCGATTTACTTCAACGCGAGCGCGTGCGACGTCCAGGGAGAGACTCGAAACGCGCCGAAATTCCTGAAACATTCGCCGAAATTACCGTAAAACATTCCGGGGAGCATATCTCCGGACGTCGCGACGATCGCCTTGATAAAACGACGTAAAAGGTAACGGCTCGCCGCGAAAGAATGATGGTGACTCGATTCGAGTAACCATAACATTGTAATGGCGCCTTTGCAGCCTTATGTATTTATTTATTTATTTATTTATTTATATTTTCTATCATTTCTCGTTAGGTAAAAACATCGATTGTGCGCGCGCACGTGACACGCTCTACTTGGTTAAATCAAGTATATATATATATATATATAGATATATATATATATATATATATATATATCATGTGTTAACCTACGTAGAAGAAGAGGATGACGCATGGCTGTTATTAAGAATATAATAAATAAATAATAAGGCGATGGTGTATTCTGAAGGTCTTTGGACCTCCTGAATCATTTTCTCCAAATTTATCTTTTGTATGAGTCTAAGGAGAGCAAATACTAATTGAAAGTAACGTAAATATTATAATTTCACACTCAGGCCCGATTTTTCATTAGCTGGTTAAATTGTGATTGGATTGAACCTGATGATATAAAAATGATATTTTTTTATCTATAATTACTAAAGTTACTAAACTGATAGTTTTAGGATAACATTACAAAATCATTAATTTACTGATCATAGAAAAACATTTTTTTATTATCAAGAAACCTAAAGCACATCTAAATCTAAAGCACAATTACTCAGATAATGAAAAACTAGACCTCAACAATATAAATGTGATGTGTGTGTGTGTGTGTGTGTATGTGTGTGTTCAGCAGAAAAGTAATTTTGCAATTGTAAGATTCTTTAATATAATTCTTTACATATTTAGAGCCAGTGAGAAACCAAGAATAAAGTCTAGACACAATTAAAAAGTACAAGCAATAGAAACAGGACAGATTTCAACCTATATATACCAGAATACATGATTCCTGAGATTTGTTCTTACCTGTTTCTATTGTCTGTTTTTTTTTTCAATTGTGCATTAAACTTAAGAACCAATCATATTAAAGAATTCTACAACAGTTGCAAAATTGCTTTTTCTAATGATCCAATTATTGATGTTACATTACTTTTGATATCATATTGAGAAAAATTTTGGGTTGAAAATAAACAATTCAGAAAATTCTAATCATATTAGTCAGAATTCTGATTATCCCAATTAGAATTGTAATGTATATACACATGATATATAATTCAACCAGAATTTCAATTAATACAATCAAGCTTTCCAATGCTTTATTATTGATATTACTTTTAGTTGATGTTTACTGGAGAGTTAATAGGTTTCGTATAATGATAAATAATATGTTTCATGGAACGTCACTGGGAAAGAAATTGACGTCGCGAGCGGAATCGAAGAGACGAGATCATTATTGAGCGTCATCCTCAAGAAAACGTCGCCTGTTTTATTTTGGGTGGACGCTTCGAATCACGTGCTATCGGCAACCACTTCTACTCAAATCTCACTCAGTGGTTCCCATCGGGATCGTCGACAGATTGCTGGCAATCTTCTCACGTTATCTCGATGATCTGCTCAATCGGCGCGTCGCGATCTACGGAAATCGATGGCAATCAATTTCCATCGACAGCGAGAAATGGCAGGCTTTCCTTCCGATTACATCACGTTATATCCACCGCTTGAAGCGAACATGTATACTTGATACGTTTCGGGAAAGATAAATTGTAGGGATTTAATTCGTAATCTATATTTATTACAGCCGAAAAAGCGCCTTTAAAATCGTTGATTTATATATTAATTGAGAATCTCTAGAATCTCATCTTTCAAGAAACTAAGTCAATATTTCTTCGTAATTGATTATATTGATCAAATGTCTCGTAGTGCCGTGATCGTCATGTGAAAGCACGTTTCTACGAAAATTTTCCCGGAACCATGATTTTGCCAAACACAAAATTAAAATTAAGGTCTAATTATAACTGATTAATTTAATTAACGTTGCTAATTATTTCACACTTTATTTAATTGACGCTTTTTCTTTCTGTAACAATTGTTATAATAGGCATGATTTAACAAAAGATCCAGCAATAACAAATAAATTAATAATATAACGATATTATCACAAAAATGCTATCAAGTATACTGAAAAAAGCAATTCATTTTATTTTAATATATCTTACTAAAGAATTGTATTCGCCATGTATTATATATTCCCAAAAATTATTGGAGTAAATCTGATTCTAAAAAGAGTGAAATCCCGTTCTTAAAGATTAAAAATTGGAACTCTTTTTCAAGATTGATTCAATTTTCATTCTTTAGAATGACGTTCCACTTTAAAAAATTTAAAAAGTTAAGCCCGAAAACAGAAACAGGGTCTTCAGTGCTAACAAATACGTTTTCTTTTGTTGTGCCAAAACCGAGTTTCTTCCGTTGACATTGACACTAAAATCCGATTATTTCTCTACGTGACTCCGTCGACGCGGATTCGGAAAGCGTGAGATTGGCAATGAGAGACAATCCGAAGTTGCGAAACGCAGGCGAGCGACGATAGCGGAAGCGTCCAGTTAATATCGCAAAAAGTTGCAACTTCGCGCAACAAAGATGGCTTGCGTTCCTTTATCAAAACCACTTGCAACTCGTGCAGATATAAATAAAATCGTGACTCGATGCTCTTATCACGTCATATCGCCGTCTCACTGTTCCTTGTCAGTGCGATTAAGTACGACCTTAACCCTCTCGCGGGTTCGCCTCCGCGGCACTCTTTCGCCGACTGTTCTCCCACGAAGGAATTTTATACATGGAAATAATTATAGAGCGACTCGTCGAGTGACATGGTAGCTTTTCTCAACCACGTAAAAATTTATTATTCGCATACGAGATGTCTCAAGAACTTATGATTATCATTGGATTCAATGGATTTGAAATCGATTTTTTCGTGGTAAAAATATCAATAATTTTGAAGTAAGCATTCGAAAATGCAACTTGAATCTACGAACACAAAATGTTCTTCAATTAATTTTAAAAGGAATTTACTTATCAAATTTTGATACAAGTACACACAATTAAAATCAAAGTATATATGAAGAGTTTCTTCGAGATTTTTCCAATTTTTTGTATTTTCAAATAATTACATATATATTTTTTAATTACTTGTATCAAAATTTTATAATTTTATAATTTACAACATAATGGAATGTATGACTAAGTGTTGAAACTCTCGAAATTTAGAAAGAAAAATGTATATCGAATGTATACTCGAATTTTTAGTCATTTTTCCTGAAACATTTATTTCGGCGTTGTCGGTGAGAAGAGTCGGCTCTCGTCGCAAAACTGTCCCCTTCTCCGATCTGTTAACTCCCCTCTGGTATCCTCTCGCACCTCGCCGCGCTTCGACGATGACAGTGAACTAGAGAGAGGCGCGATGCACGGCCCAGTGGTGCGCTGGTAGCTACGGGAGAGGGAAAAATTCAATGAGCCTGTAAGGAGGTCGGTTATTTTCTTGCGGGCCAGAGAGTGAGTGAGAGAGAGAGAGAGAGAGAGAGAGAGAGAGAGAGAGAGAGCATTCTCGAAGTTCACTGACGTTTCGTGGCGATGACGGCGGTCGGTTGATTAAACTCTTTGCCATCACGTCAGTCTTCCTCTTATCTTGTCACCCCTTAAAGTAGCGTTGCTTCGTGATCGATTTTTATCAGTCGAAAATTGGAAAAAAGGGCACGAATTATTCAATTAATATTAGCTTTGTTTCTTGCAAAGTCTGAAGTTTTTATCAAATTATTTGCAGAGATTGCAAATTGGAGATTATAATTTTATCTGTTAAATAATTTCAGTTTACACTAGTCAATAATATATTTTTTTAATATTATATTTTTTTTATGAATGGCCACATGGTAAAATTTATTAGGTTTTATGAGCTAAGAGGATATTATATACATATATATAGTAGCAAGAGAGAATGATTAGATAATAAAAACAAAAAGAAATTTCTGCAAATTTTTTATTGGTGAAATTCAAAATATAATTATGCGAATCATAATTTGTCAACTTCTCAGTAAAATCGTGTAATTTTTTTCTAAAAGGCGAAAAAGTGAAAATTTTATTGAAGGTAATGGAGAAATTTGTCACTCTTAATGTTTTCACTCTAGGAAAAAAATTACATGGTCACTGCTCTGATTACAGTGCACTGTCTCATTGGATCGAGTTTTATAGCGTTTTCTACTGAGAAAACATGCAATACTTGTGCAAATCAGTTTACGTATTTTCGGTGTCAATAAATTATTTAATCTTTTTAAGGTTATGAGGTTATCGTGACGACAAAGAATATGTAATTAAAAGGATTAAATTATTTATTAAACTGAAAATATGTGAATCGATTTGTATTCAATTGCACTCAGTGTACATCAGTGTTACACTAGTTTTCCCAGAGGAAAATGCTTTAATCAATTTCCAATTTACAATCCTCGCTCTCCAACGTGTTGTCTGATACGTGTATATTTCCCTTAATTAAATGTAGAAAGCTGAGGAAAGCATATAGATTTATTGATGAATCATCCTCCGCCTGACCTTATGTGCGGTTTGCGCTAAGGGGTACAACATGCCTCAGAAGAGGGAGCCCCTTTTAACCAGCGTCCCCTGTCGCCACCCCGTTAGGATATCGACCCTGGAATTGCATCCTCTGCGTTCTCATCGGCCACTCTCCAATCGTCGCGTTTCTCACAGAATCTCCTTCGCACTCCGATTCATATCCGCTACGTTCCTTCGGTCATGTGGAACGAGCGGCGATACATTAGTACGAGTGTCGGCTATCGAGGACATCCGTATTTGAGCCTCACTCCATAATTAACGAATCCGCATCGCGAATATTCATTTGCTTCCACGAAATTCGAGCTGACGTTATGCGACGTCATTTTAACGAGACTGAATGTCGATAATTGAATAGCCAAAAGGAATCTCGTGCAAAAAATGTCTGTAATTTGGACGTAACATACTTCAATAATCATTCAATATAAAATTTTTAATATAATATTTATTATAATTAGAAGACGTAGTAATTTTTATCTCTTTAATCGAATACTATAACTTTCAAAATATAGATGTTTGTACGACATGGAAGATCAAGTGGTCATCCTTTGAGTGCCAATTTCATTTTCATACATTTGCCAAAACTAAGGAAAAATTTGTAGCGATGTGGAACATCGGATTTGTGTAAATACACTGAAAGAAAAATGATGTAGCAACAGCATTATTTTGAAAATAATTTTCTTAATTCATAACAGCATTAATCAAACAAATAAAATTGTGTCAAAACAAAAATATGGTATATTTGTCAAATTATATTATATATTTATCTTATAATAAATACATAATTTGTTAAATATGTCATGCCCAACAATTATTTTCAATTAAAATAATGCCGTTGATATAACATTGTTTTTCAATGTAAAATAACATTTGACAAAAAACCACTTAAGAAAAAGAATTTCTCTTATTTCTTAATAGCTCTTTTTGATGCTCGATAAGATCCCCATATTTGGCCACAAATTTGAAATTGAGTCGGACGATCATTCTCTTTCGTAAGTTTAGATATTTTTACTGAACGATACAATTTAAAAGTTGAGATTGCAAGAATTGAAAATGGTAAAAGTATTCCGACCGTTTCCTTTAGTCCATTTGTGTCCTAATACCAAGGTAATCCGGCACGGTCGTATTTCACGAATTTCCGCGGTGCGGAGAGAAAAGACGATCGGCTGAAAGTTCGTAGCGCGCGGCACGTGCCTGAGAGCCAGGGGATAACTTTAGAAGTGGATCGTCGGATCTCTTTTAGCGTTGGGATTCGCGCGTGGGAAGAATTTATTTCGGTAGCGCGTCCCCCACGTATTTTGCCCGCGAAATGGGCTTAAACGGCCCGACTGACACGGCAGCGCGCGACGTGTGCCGATTGCTGAATGCCGATGTTATCATGTTGACGCGAGGTGGTCCAATCAACCTAACGATTGTAGAGCGACAGTCAATCGAACGATGAAATTCATGCGATTTTGTGTTCAGTTCATCACTGACAGATGTCAACGAATATATTCGTGGTTCTATATATTCAATCCCTTTCGTAGTAAAAGAACTTTTGAGCAAAATGAAATATTATCGATAAAACAATATCTCGGAGATTTTTCCTTAAATTGATAAGAAGGTAATATAAAATACACGCGATAATACGTTAACGTTTCAAAAACGTCAATAAAACACTCGTAATCACTTATCTCGGTTTTTTTCTTGCTTTCTCACCATAATAATTTTTTTATATTGTTTACGTTTGTTTTATTAGGCATCTGGAGTAACAGTCGCGGACGTTTGCAAGACAACGTACGAGGAGATAAAGAAAGACAAAAAGCACCGATATGTGATTTTCTACATCAAAGACGAGAGGCAGATAGATGTCGAAGTTATCGGACCTCGCGACGCGGCTTACGATGCTTTCCTTGAGGATTTACAGAAGGGCGGTAGCGGGGAATGCCGTTATGGCCTGTTTGACTTTGAATATACCCATCAATGTCAGGGTACTTCCGAGGTAATTATCTGACCATATTTATTTTCGTACAAACTAATGATATGTACATTAAAAGTATTGTTAAAGCTCGATAACAAATATTTTTTTAAAAGTATATCATTGTATATTATTCTTTTCTTAGGCATCCAAGAAACAGAAATTGTTCCTGATGTCGTGGTGTCCCGACACGGCCAAGGTTAAGAAGAAGATGTTGTACTCGAGTTCCTTCGATGCTTTGAAAAAGTCGCTGGTCGGTGTGCAAAAGTATATACAGGCGACAGACTTGTCGGAGGCATCCGAGGAGGCTGTCGAGGAGAAACTTCGAGCTACCGACAGGAATTAGGAGTATTCCAGCAAAACCCAAAACCACTATTACGAGATAAGAAAAAAGAAAATCAAGTGGAATACAGTACATCGCGAATTAACTTCCCAGAAACAAAAAAAAACAATGCTCTATACTGTCGTTGCATCGAGGGTTCACGTTTTTACACATTTTTCACTTTTAAACGAGACCGATTATCAAGTATTTTGCGCTACATATGTTAGTCATCATGGGAGCGAATATTATAGCAAAAGTAAACAGAAATGGAAAAAAATGGAAGGAAAAAAAACAAAAGGCAAGCCCTTTTCATACTGCGGACGTTGTGTGAATCTGTCTAATATTAATATTATACTATATTATTATATAATTATAAGATAATTGTACAAGAATACAAAACAATTTACAACCAGTCAAGCAGTAAGATCCAGAATTATTACACTTTTTTTCTCACTGGCTGTACAACATTTAAATTAAATTCATTTCATTATGATTCCTTATGATGTCCTGTCAGTAAAACCTATTGTATTCTCAACATTTTCGCACGTTTATTTCGACACCGAGACTATTTGCGAAAGGTACGGGTAGGGAAATAAACTATAAGAAAAACAGAACGAAAAGTATTGACCGATAATATAGCATTTGTAGAACTTGTCGAGACAAATTCTATGTAAAGCAAAATTTCTGCAACTAGTCTCGACTGACGATATTGTTTCCAAGTGGTAAAAAGCAGGTTCCGAACTATGCAACAGAGTTTACCGACGAAATTAATTTGCAAATTATTAATACTTATTTTTATATCGTTTTAATTATACAAATTATTCGCAAAATTGCAGTAAAAATTTAAATATGAAATCACAAAACAGTAAAAATTTATACTCTAATTTTTTTTATATTATAACTAATGATTGTTCCGAATGAAGTAACCAACCGTGTACTGTCTTTGTTAATGAAAATGATTCATTGATGCGCAAACACTGATGACTGATAACGATAATATTTAACAATAGCCGCATCATATATGCATAAATTACAACAATCTACTTTATATTCTCCGCATTTTATACAACATTAGTTAAATCTATCGCGTGTTATGATTAAAGTACATAGCGTACTTAATATTAACGATAAGACTTGCAATTGATTATAAATCGATTCGCTTGCATCCGTTGTCAGAAGATAATGCTGCGACATTGAAGAGAGCTGTATGACTACAAACAGATAACACAAGTTATTAATCTTTAACAATTACTAATTATTTTATTTTTTAAAACTTAATTCTTCCTCTGTATTCTCGCACATATTTTACGAATCGTAATTTTGTTTAAGAATAACGTGAGATGATATACACATATCATGGTATTCTTTTCTATAAAATTGTAACAATCCTCTTTAAAGAAAATTTATTTAATTTTAAATAAGTTCAATATAGATATGATTATAGATATGTATAGATATGATTTTTGAAAATTTTGGGACATAAAAGAATACAACTGAGTTAAATAAATAACATAATTTATTTTTATAATTGTCGATTGAAAAGATAATTCTTGAATTTTCGAGATGTTAAGTAATGAGATAGGAAAATTCTAACAATTATTTTTGTATTCAAGTCAAAATAAATAAGGTTACGATATAAATAAAAATTTTTAATATAATTGATCATTTAATATGATCGAGGATACAAGAGGGATTAAGATTAATTTTTAGCAATTAGTTAAAGGAAAAAAATAGAAATAGAACCGTCAGATTTACCTGCTATCCTGTTCTGCTCTTGATCATCATCCATCTCGGAATTTTCGCTGGAATCGACAGCTGCAACGTACAAAATAGGACACGATATACTATCACATACGATCCAGGTTTCCTCTCACGGACGTATCTTTCCTCGCAATCACTATGTCGCGCGCAAAATAGAGGGAACGAGAGATAGGAGGACATATGCGAACGACTTATCTTTATTACTTACGAGCTCCTTCGGTGTGAAAGCGCAGTATCTCCGAAGGGTGACTCCATCCGTAACGATTTTTGGACAAAACGACCGTCTCGTAATAGGTTGCTGCGTCCAACCCTGTCAGATTGAAGGAGCGAACGTGTACCGGACTGATGTCACTGCCGCCAGCAGGAATATACAATTTGTGCCATTCACCGCCACCATTCTTCTAAGATATATTAAAAAATAAATCCATAAAAATCTTCGATCACGCTAAAATCGATTTTTAAAGGATACAGAGGCGCGATCCATAAGAATCTGTTCTATATAATTTTATTATTATATTGTTTTATTATATAGTATTATAAGATCATTGCACAAGAATGTGCAAAATTTACAAGTTAAATGGTGAGAACGGAATAATTATATTTTTTCTCATTTGGCGGTAAAGTATTTAAATTAAATTAATTTCATTCTGATATTTTGTCAGGAAAGCTCATTACATTACCAACATTTTTCACATTTTTTTGTAAATTATTTCGAGACCGAGACAACTTGAAAAGCACGATAAAATGAAGAAAATGAATTACCTCTCAAAAGAAGGAAAAAAATATTAGCTGATAAAACAGCTTTCAATCTTCGTAGAGCACGTTGAGACAACCCAACAAATATTTTACTTCAATATTCTGCATTTCGCTCTGCACTTCCGGCATCTCTTTTTCATCTTATTGCGGATTCAAGTAACAGTTAAAGCAAGAAGCGTATTTTATGACTGAAGATTTTAGTAATAAGCCGTCGGGCATTGCTTTTTGTTCAATTATTCCTGCGAGCCCTTGCATGCGCGGCAGCCATCAAAATCGTAACGCGAACAACACACGAAAATCACGGACTGGATCCCACCTCATTTAGAAGAGGATGAAATATCGATTTTGAGATGTTGATTTAATTCAAATCGATTTTGCCAAGATTTCGTTTGGAACGGGTCTCTTTATTGATTAACAATTCAGTTATGAACGAATTCTCACCTTGTATCTGCGAAACCAAAATTGATATTGGATGATAGGACTGTAACTGTCGACGACCCAGATAAAGTTATACGACGTGCTAGACGCGCTGCCAGATTCTTTTTTGAACACTGCCGGATTCGCGATCTGCGATAATTCGATGATCTTCTCGGTGATTCCCATGGAATTTGATGCTCTGCATGTATAGGAACCGGAATCATTTGACGTTACGTATCTTATCAATAGACTGTAATTATTCTCGGTGTTATATTTCACTATCCGCGACGTGTAGTTTATCATCTTGTTGTTGAAATACCATTCAACCTAAAAGAAAACAGACGAGTGCAAAATTCTCATAATTTGTCGAAACGTTAATTTTTACAATTTTTCGATGTACGATATTGGTAACGTTATTCCACTCGAATCTCCGAGTGCTGTGATAACGCAATTCTCCCTGACTCGTTCGTTTCCTTTTTTTTCGAGGAAAGTAAAAAAAGTACAGTAAGTCACGTGTCCCACGAATCGATTTGTCACGTGCGACTAGCTTTAAAGGATCACGGTGAAAAATTGCTTGGTAGATAGGAGGGGTGGTTTTATTTAGTTACCAAGCGTGAAGAACTCGTTGAAATCTAAAAGACGAGAGAGTGCCGTATTGCCAGAAAAATATTTCGTGTTTGTATTGGACGTCGAAACCTGCCGATCGATCGTATCGTTTCAGATGCTTCGTTATTGTAAATGTAAGAGGGAACATTGTTATCGCATATTAAAGTTTCGGAATTCGGGATGGGAGCGTAAAAATTTATTTTTACAATATATTATACGTGAGAGCTATCAGACCCCTTTTCAAAGTATTTTACGTTATTTTATAGTTAATAAGGGTGCGGAGATTATTCGACCGAAGCAAGTAATCACGTGTATACAATTTCGCATTGGCCTCGAGAGAGGACAGAAAAAGAGAAAAAGAAGGGAGAGACGAGATCTTCATTCTTACAGAAGTAAATTCCATTCGCATTTATTTTTCGACTTTCTCGTTTCTTGTGGAAAATCTTCGATTTAAGAAAGTTGTAAAGGCATAAAACACATATTATTTATGTTTTAAACAAATTACATACATGGGAAAATTGTGTTCATAACATTCTGTTTTTATTGAGCAACACATTTTTATAGATTATTTTTTTTATTTAGTTAATATTAGTTTTATTGTTATAAACAAAAATTTTTTAAATAATAACAAAAATCTAAATTTTTTTATGTAAATAATTATATGTAAATAATTTTAAGTACCAAAAATGACTTATACAAAGTTTCATTGAGATTCGCCAATTAGTTTATAACAAATAAATATTTTGTTTATTTACTGAACAAATAATATCTGCAGCTCAATGTAACTTTACATAAATATTTTTGAATTTATAAAATACTTTATTTTATAATACATCATTATTTTATAATACATTTTCATATTTCTATTAGAGTACAAGTTAAAAAAAATGTTACTTTTTATTGAAATAACTTTTCATCTAGATGGTGTTTCTAATTTTTTTGTATTACTTTTAAATGCAATTTAAGAATAATTTATAATTTTTCCAATAATTCTTAACATATTGCATTTGTCTTACAACTTCCTTAAGGATTGCTCTTAATATGCGGTTAAAATTTCACTATAAATGTTTCAAAGCATTATATCAATCGAAAGAAAGAATTTTATTAATCAATAAAAAAATGCAAAATATTTGTAGTAGCATGTTGATCCTTAGAAGCATATCGAAGAGAGATACATCTACAGCCACGACTGGTTTCCGGTGCGAAGTTCGCTTGCGATGTAATTAAAAGTCCGATTATGGGACTATGCCGAAGTGACTTGCACGCGCGCGCACGTTCTTTGCAAGTTACGTCGTTAATTATTGTTCGAACTATTGATTAACGCGCAATTGCGCGCCATTGACAATCTTAGAGAAAAGCAGTCTCACCTTCGCCTCGGGCCAAGCGGACACCGTACAATCCAGCGTTACTCGTATCCCCGGATATGCATGCACCCAAGGTTTCTTCACGTAGATTTCCGGCTTATCTGCGTAGATACTCAATGTACATACAGCATTAAAAGATTACTTTGCCTGGAAATAGTCATCTGGGGTGTTTTTACGCCAGCGGTGAAAAAATGTAAATTGTAGGATATTCTTTCGTATGGATATTGTTTAACATATCCTCTTTCTTTTTTAATAACTATGTTTTACGAATTTTTAAATATGTAATTCCATCCAAAATCCGCAATAAAAAAAGCGTTAATATACTTAACATATTTAACGTGCTTATTCCGTTGATGGAATAAGCACGTTAATATACAATATTTTACGTGCTTATTCCGTTTAATATTTATTTGATTTCTATTTACTTTTCTTAGAAAATCGTGATTAGTCCATACGTTCTCGAATAAATCGAAAAATAATAATATACAATATGTTGTTAATAATAGGGATTTCAATTTAATTGGAATGTAAAAATACTCCGTGAGCGTTTATATTAAAAAAAAAAAATAAGATTACTCTCAGATTAAAAATTTAATTGCGATAATATTCATTCGAGTAAATTGATTTAGGCTCATTTTTACAAAAATATCAATTTGAATCTCGGTTTAATTTAATCTTTATCTTTTTATAATTCTATAATGGAGAGAAAAATAAAAAGTAAATTAAACTGAAAGTGAAACTACATTCACAGAAACGAGCATTAGAGTGATTCCGGTCCAGCTCCGATTAATCGGCAATTAATCAACTAACAAAATCAGCAAAATTTCAAATAATTCGTTATATCCGATCTAATCTTTTTCCTTATTAGGTTAAATGAGAAATTAATAATTAATTCTATCCACATTAACAATATTGTAACAGGTATTGTTTGATAAGGTTGTTAAGATCAAAGTTCAGGTCAGAGTCATTCTAATTATTTAATCATATATACATTAAATACATGTACACAATTATGTTGTTTACGTCTTTAAAACAACGTTTCTGAGATACATATAAGACTTGTTTTGATATTGCAAAAGCGAAAGGATTGTTAGCGATTGTTAGCGCATTACAAGGTTGATTAACATCTGCAAAACACTCAGTAGCAACTGTACAATCAGCATAATTGGCTCGCTCATGCGTTTGATTGGAGTACTAAAGGGAGCAATCTGCGGCAATTTCTTAATTGTGCTGCTACGTGGCGCGAAGGAGGATAGGGCGCGATTTGCATGATCGTTTCGGTGCGGTCGTAATTAAACTCGATTAATCACGGGTGCTCCCGTGAAACGAAGCTCCGTAAAGCCTGTACTGTAGCTAATAATGAAGTCACATAGCGTACATAGATACACATGGTTCAGGTAGGAAGCGTTATTTGTCGTCATTTTGATGTCAAAATCGGTTTGTCTGTAGAGAATACACTCACATCTAATACGTAGATCTATATGCGCCTCCGCCGGCTTGCCGATTCCGTTATTGGCGACACAGGTATACCTGCCGGAAAGATTTCGGTTGTCGGCGGAAAATCTCAGGACCGCTCGAGTGTCCCTAAATGGAATTTCCCTGCCCTGCGAAGAAGAAGAAGAAGAAAACCACGCTTTACCATCCGCGACAATGCACCACTCCAATTTAAATTGACTTATGATCCGATCGGGAGAAATCTCACAAACGGACACCTGCGTCGTTCTTTTTCCATTCTTTCATTTTTTTTTCCCTTCTCATCAAACGTTTCCCATCAACGTGGGAACGTTTGACGCGGATATCGTTGGCATATAGGTAATGGTATATATCGAATAGCCCAGGAATATCGATTACCTTCGTCCTCCAACTTATGATGGGGGCCGGTACACCCTTCGCTACGCATTGCATTATCACTTCCTCATTTAGATTGACCTCCAACTCGCCACATTCCGGCACCGTCTCCACGCTGGATGGATCTGAGCGGAATGGAGCGCAAATGAATAAATAAAAATCACCGTTGTACGCGTTTTATAAGTCGACTTTACATTGTTTACATCACGTTTATGCAAAATTCAGATCCGCGCCTTGCCAGACGAGGAGTTTCGGCGGGATCGGTAGATGTCAAATGGTTGGATACGATCAGATAGGACGCCGTAAGAACTCAAGAAGACGGATAGACGTTTCAGTTCGGATTCGCAAAGAACTCTAGAATCCTTTCGACACGTCGATCCGTCTCGATATACAAGAGACAGATTTTACCCCCTGGGACATTACATGGGAGACGCGTGGGGTATATACATGCCGCAATGTACTCACACATCACTTCGATCTCGTGTACTTGCGTGACGTGTCCCCACGGAGACGGTCGGATTGCTTGGCACACATACGGCCCGCTATCTTCTCGTTGGACGTGGTGGACTCGCAGGCTGCCGTTGCTATACAGGGTGATTCGTTTGGACGATTGCTGCTCTTGCCCGAAGCTGCTTTCGGCCAGAAGAATCTCATCCCGCCACCATCTCACCCTAGTTTGCGCGTCTACATGAGCAGAAATAACTATCTTTTTCCATATACTTGAACAAATCCCCGCCCGTGCCTAAAGTGGCGTCTACAAGAGAGATTTTAATTCCGAAACGCAATAGATATTGAGCGGCATTTATAGTCCGTCCTTAAGACTGTTTTAAGTGATGTATCAAGATGCTATAGCCCTTTATGTAATTGATTTATGACATCAAGACTGTACTTAAGACAATCTCAAATATAAGAATTGCAAATACCGGTTATAGAAAATCTTAATTCTAGTAAAATATTATTCTCATATTCGATGTAATTAAGACTTAATCTTTGATTAAGCTTTATTATTAATTAAGTCTTATTATTAATTAAGGCTTATCACACCTATTTTATTTCGGGACAGGCTAAAGCTTGAGTTTTACGCCTTAAAATCTCTCTGTAGACGCCACTTAAGAATCTAAACCAACATTCGTATTCAACACGTAGTACTTGTATTACCTGCTAACAAGGATGAAAAAACAACCTCGGTAGAAAGGGTTTTGTTTCTTTTTCTCTTTAAACAAGATAAATTAATTGACATGCAAAAAAAAAGAGAGAAAGAATGGAATGAATATAAAAAAATAAAATATCAACATTCATCTTAATGAAGCAAGTTTTTTAACAAGACACTCATAACGGCTCATTTATCCCTCCCGGCGATACAAGCAGTTGCGCGAAAATACACCCTTTTCCATGTGCCACTTTATCCTAATTTTGCACGCCCGCATAGGTAGGAATAACGACGTTTCAAAAGACACCCCGCGTTTGTTATCGCGTGGGTTGAGATTGCGGGTTCGGGTCTGTGGAGTGTCAGGCAATTTCGTAAATGGCAGTAATTCTACACCAGCGCGTACATGCGCGCACACTTGACGAAATGAGAAAGAAGAAAATACGAACGAAGAAACGAACAATTAATCTTTTCGCGAAGAAACACGAAAAGCATAAAATCAATCATTAAATTATATATAACAATATATACCTTCCACGTAACAAGGCAGCAAGACAGTCTCGTTCTCGTAAATTTGTACCGTAGTTGGATGACCGTCGCGGTTTGTCGCAGCTTGAACTCCTGTAACACACATATATATATACACACACACACATACATATATATATATATATATATATATATATATATATATATATATATATATAGTATATATATACTACTACTAACTAACTAACTAACTAAATAAACTTAATACTAACTTAACTTACTACGTTAACGTTAACCGACCGGTACGACGGTA